>NC_136621.1:100646-353146 GCF_933228915.1 Telmatherina bonti
GGACATGTAAGTCATTCAGGTGTTGGAAATGTACTCGTGTCAAATATTTGATGATGGGAGAAAAATATTATATATACATATTCACAATTCAAGAAAAAAAAAGCAAAATAGTGATCTGAGGTAAAGTCTTGCTCCTTTTCACGGAGATGGTCGCGTCTCCATGTTTGTGGATTGTAGTGACTTCTGCTCTATTTAACCCCTTTTCTGCCAAATGCGCATCTTATGAATTAAAGATTATAATTTCCATCATTTGCTGCCTCCATGTTAGGTCTAAGGTGATATTTGAACATTAGTGTGTAACGAGACACCTGGGCATCGGGTTCTGACCCATTGATGGCACAGTGACATATTTCTGGAGCCATTTGCTTCTCCTAGCATCCTGACCATGGCACACACTAGCAAGTCCGTGTCAGCATGCTGGCCCTTTGAAAGCTCACCCTGACTGATCCAACAAAGAAATGCAAGCAGACTTCATGCAGTAAGAGCAGAAAAGAGAGAAAGATGCTGGAGAGAACTTGGTGCAGGCAGGATGAAGATGGACGTTGGATTAGAGAACCTGCAAAAGCTCTGGAGTGTGTTTGTAAAGAGAATCATGTTTTATAGTTGTTATTGGTGGTAAAAGTATTACTGACGGCAAAGGATACTTTTGCACACAAATACATGAACTTCTTTTGTCCAATTAAAGACTTTTATTCCTAGAGAGGCACTACTGACCCTTGGCATTATGATCCTTCCTAATTGAAGGCTAATTTAGTATTTTTCTTGGATCCTGTCTCTTCTCTGAGTGTTATTCAGCCAATAAAAGTCTCACAGTGACTCTCGTCTGCAGGGTGACTCTCATACCTCTCAAGTATCCTGTTTTGACTGGGAAACTCTCATTTTGTAACAGTCTCTTTTCACGTCTTTCCTGGGTGGTATTTTCCTGTAAATCTCATGGAAGGGTATTTTTAATACCTTGGCGATCCAAAATGAAATTCATGTCGTTGGACCATCTTCAGCTTTCATTGCAGCCTCTTTGACATTGTTTTGAGAAGTTTCTGCAAAGTCATCAGATTTATTTCCATCCAGTGTTTCTTTCATTTTTCACCAACACCTTTCAGTGATTGTGGGAGAGTGGAATCGTTGCACAAAGCCTTCTCTGCACATCTCAAGGACTCTCAATGTGGTTCAGGTGTGAACTCTGTGGTGGCCAGGCCATGTGTGAAAATGATATCTCCTGTTCCCTCAACCACTCTTTCACTATCTGAACCTGATGAATCCTGGAATTGCCATCTTAGAGTATCACCACAGCATTAGCTGAGATGGAATAAATCATTCAGTAAATCCAGGCAGTGCACTCAACTCAGTCTGTGCACATGTGGATCTGACCAACTGCAGCAGCCCCAGATCACAGACCGGCCCCCCAGGCTCGTACAGTAAGGCACTATGAAGGATGGCTGCTCTTTCTTACCCGGATGCTCTCATCTCTCTGAACAGGGTCAATCTGGGCTCATTGGACCACATGAACGTCTTCCTGCTGCAGAGTCCAGCCTTTCTGCATTCTGGCAAATTGAAGTCTTTTTCTCCAATTAGCCAATTACTGGTTTTTCTTATGGCTACACAGTAGGTTAGTCCCAATTCCTGGGTTCACTTCTTAATTTTCAAGTTTTTTTCCCCAACCACTATCCTTCCAGTTTTTAATAATGCGTTGGTCAGTTCTTAACCCAGTTTGACATGTTTCAGCATCTCATTAGAGGTTTTCTTTGCTTGATGGTTGTTTAGGAAAGGAAACGCTGCTCATTGCATCAGTTAAGGTTAAATGACTTGTTGCCTGTGAGACATAATCTTCTGGGCAGTAATTATCCAATGGGAGGACATTTTAGGATGATGAAAAATCAGTGTTAAAGGAAACTGTGATGTTTTCATAATATATTTACTTGGTTATTAGAAACTATATTACCTTGACGTTTTAATGTCTTTAGAAGCTATTAGATAAAACTGGCCTTTCACATACGTTTGGTTATCCAGTTCAACTATTCACATGCAGGAGCATGAGCTGAAAAACTGCACACTATAAATAGAAACCATTTTTACTGTTCTCTGGTATGTCTACACATAAATACCTGTGGTGTGATGTCACTCTATGGCTTACGTTACTTCTGTACTCACTGGCTAAGTTAGATAAGAAGTTTCATCCTTGAATGATTTGATTTTGTTTTGCTAATAAGATTGGATTTTTGTTCTTTGCATATGTGGAACTGAATACGTGAGAAATCCTTTGGATACAGAACGGTGTGTAGAGAATGACCACGCCTGCACATGTCTTCATAGCGTGAAGCGACAACACATGATGTAAAGGACTGACATCACTTCAGCTGGAATCTCTGATTTATGGTCTGTCATGCAGTGACATCTGCCAACTGCTGTGTAGCAAGACAAACACACCAAGGTCAGTCGTATGAGAGGGTTAAACAAAAGAACTTTAAGAAAACTCTTTTAACATGCTGTAGTCTTCAGTATGTTAAAGTGGTACAACACACACACACACACATATATATATATGTATATTTACATAGTGCACTTGTGCAAGAGAACAGCATTAAAGGCTTCATTTTCTATTGATTTAAAATGAATAATACATGCATCAAAACTGAAAGGAATAAAATGACCATCATCAGGTTTTAGATAAGATCATGTTAATTTGATCATTTCTGGGATTTTCAGGATAACGTGAACACAAGCAAATTCAAAGAAAACCAAACTGGAAGTTTTACTTCAGATGTACTTATATTGTACATTTAAATATCACAACTTGGTGAAACATAGACAAAACTGTGAGTTTTGATAAATTGGACGAAAATAATTATTAATGTTTCATCATCATCCCACCATTTTTGTTTTCCTCTTCTTTGTCTTACAGTATTATTTTTTTGTGTGAGTTTCTGCCCATTAAGATAGAATAATTAATTTGTTTTTGCTCAATAAATGTTTAAAATGAAGTACCTGAAATATTAAAATCATCGTCATCAATGTGTGTGCACCAGTTGTAATCAGATGACACTTGTCCAGTTGCTTAAAGTTGTGTAACAGTTTGTCTGTCAGGTGGCAGGTCTCATACCGGACTTCAGCATCGTACGACCCTCTCTGCTGGTATCCATCAACGCACCGACAGGCCTGCTGGTTCATCCAATGTCACTCCAAGGCCGTGTTGCTGCTCATTTGTGTCATGAGACCCAAAGACACCCAAAGCGATTGACTGCAAGTCGGTAAGTTCCACTGACTGACCCATTTGTTCTAGAGAACAGCATCAAAGACTGAACTGATGATGGCTCCTTTTTCAGCAAAGGTAAAATACACAATGATAAGAAAATAAAGTGTTTGTGAATATCCCATCTCACACTTACCTGCTCTGCTTCTGGGGAAAGAACACATACACAAGTTTCAAAAACTGATCATCTCCTTCATGCACACAAATTACTCGAAGCTTTCAGGGTTTCTTGTACTTTGCTGATTCTGCAGGATTCAGGTCATCCCCTGAATAGTGAAAAGTTTTGGTTGGTTGTAAAAGTTGACTAGAATGAGCTTCAGGGTTTTTATGCCACAGAAAATCGTAACTACTTTGTCATCTATCATTTTCTATACATTACATCTCCCACCTCCTCTGGATCCTGCCATCAACGCTTCATCTATCACTGTGATGCATTGGCACTTAGCAGGAGGTTGATACGCGAGGCCTCTGAACAGCTGGTTGTAGGGATAGTTTGGCCCAGACCACCTGCTCGCCTCCTGCTGTGGCTCAGCACTTTACCCCATCCTGCTAAGAGTCTCTCTGTAGTGTCGCATGTTGAGTTCTGGCAGATCTTCTCCAGTCGGGTCTCATATCTCTGGCCGGAGCCTTGTTTTCATGTGGCTTGTAAAGATGCCACACTTATCTCCTATTAATCACAACCCTGTTTGCACGGTTCTGCCTTCCACCACCGGTGACACATTCAGACTGATGCTTTGCAGACTGTTAAATTACTTTCAACACAATAAAAGGAGACACAAGGAGTGGTTATGGATCATACCCTGAGAATTTTTGCTGTCTTTGCTGACTGATATTTAGATTTTTATCACTGCCTGGACCACTCTTGGATCTTAGATCTTCTCCATGGGGGTCCCAACCTTTCCATGCTGTAGTGTGACCATGAGAATCTAGCACATGACTGCTGTCTCTGGATTGTTGTTCTTTGAAGCGATTAGCTGACAAATATTCCAGCTCACAACCAGGCCCTCAGCTCTTGAGGCTTGTGATGACACACATGCTCAGCAGACAAAGCGCCGGGACCACCCGGGCTTTAGGTGTCCTGACCTTGGAGACTAGCTGTGAAAAATAACAACACAAGGGGAAAAAGAATGCCTCCTGTTGCACAAAGGGTCAAGCTGCTGCCCTACCATGGTGAAGTTCAACATATCTCTCTTGAGCTATGAGTTTTCTACAATCTTTATTTTTCAAATGTAAAGAGGCAAATGTAACAACGTGTGCTAGGTCTGCTTTGAGTGTGTGCTCTTCTGGTATAGTGTGTTGTAAAAACTAAGAAGGACTAAATCTGACAAGCTCTGGGAACTGAATCGCTAGAGGTCTAGAACTGAAATTCACTTTAATCCATTGATCTGAAGCCTGCACTGAAAAACTTATCATTCTGTCCAATCCCATATCAAAGAAAAATAAAATAGCAGCAATGCCATTTCTCTGTCCGTGACATTCTGGCAAAACGCTGATAGATTTACTGCAACTTCTTTCATTTTTCAGCTATTTGAGGTATCTGTTAAACAGATTGTTGCATTGATTTCTGGGAAGACAGATGGTTGTGTGCATGCTTCAAGACATGAAGAATTGTTCAGCTCAGTAGATCAAATTTGCTATAGGCCCTAGGCTACATTTTTATTGTGCGTAGGTGCATATGAGCATTTCTGAGTAGCTTTGTTTTCTTTCTGGCCATAGTTGAAAGTAGTGGATAAAAGAGTGCAAGATGCTTGAAAATGAGACAGAAATGCCATTTTATACAGCCAAAGCAGTAAAAAATCTTTCCTTACTTCTTTTAATAGTTAGCTGATTAAAGCAGGTCACATATTTACTGTTTGATACTTCATCTGTAAACAGATATAACTTTGAAGAGCAAATGAAGCCATTATTTGACGGAATTTGAACCTAACGGGCTGTTTTGAGTGGGTCCGTTCTCCTGGGATGTGAACTTGGTTTGCCATAACATATTTATTAGACTCCTCTATGGCTAACTCGCTCTTAAACCCTTCAGTCTTTACAGCCTTCGCAACCCTCTGCAGCCACATGCACCCTTCTGTAGCCTCTGGCCTTCCAACTGATCATTATTTGCTGTGATTGACACTTTGAGATGGTGTGCATTTCATTGATGAGAATTTTAGAGCTCTGGAGCTCGTGATCCTTCAGCGATTGGGGATACGTCACCCTGCAGCCATCTATGGGGGGACAGTCACAGATCAGGTTCAAAGACTCTCTCACTTTAATCACCAAAGGCAAACTAACCTAACCCGCCATCCGGTAGTCTGCAGGCACTGATCTGGACAGAGCAAGGTAGAAAACATGAGACGGTAATGTACCGGGACTAGAGTTAGAAAATATTAATATAACACTAGTGGCAACACAAACTGAAACTTATCTAGACATAAAATGAGATAGATAAGTCTAATCTGTGACATCATCGTGTTTTGTTTATTTTCTCCAGATGTGGAACAGAAACATAAAGAACTTTCCAAAACATTTTAATCATCCTCCAATTTAAATACATGACTTAAAACAAGGTTATTTTAGTGCACTAATAAGAACGTCCTTTAGTGTAATTACATGTAATAAATATCAATCAATCAATCAGTCTTTTTTTCAGACGTAAAAAGTCCATAAAAATACATAAAAAAGACAAAACAGTAAGTAAGCAGTTATATAGTCCATATAAGCACTCCCTCCAGTGCCTCCAGAGCACGGAGATGAACCTTACACTGCTCTGCTCAGGTCTTACAAGAGCACAAATAATCTCATTTTGTGAGTCCATGAGTCTCATTAAAAACTTATATACAAAATTTCTTATGACAGCATTTAATGTAGTCACGTTGTTCTGCACAAACAGAATAATAGCAGTCTCTCTCCTGAATGCATTTTTCTGCATATGCTTCACAGGAATAAACCAGTTTCTTTAGACTATCTCTAGAAACATGCAGAAATGCTCTGCATGCATCCAAGACTTTCCAGCACATGTGCTTCCAGTGTTCTCTGCATCGTCAACAATGCAGGAACCTTGCGGCCCTACTCATTCCGGTGTCAAAGTGTTTGAGGTGTGTGCTCCAATGACCTCTGGGTCACATACCAGTTGTGTCGACCATGTAGACATGTAGATGAAAAACTGGCAACTAGAGGTGGGTGGGAGGGAAACAGAGGATGGGAGCAGGGAGCCATGGTCAGCTGGGAAAGTGCTTGGTGGTGGGTGTGTGTAAAGACTTGAAATATGTTGAAGAGATGCGTATGTTATCTTTTCTCCTCACCACTGGCCATCCAGTACCTCCCTCGCGGCGTGTCGTCAGCAGTTTATCTCCGGATCTGGCAGAAGCTGCAGTGAAAACGAGAGGAAATCTGATCCAAATGGTGGAACTATAAAGCTCCTCACTGATTTGCAGCCTTCATCCAAACCTGGTCAAGACTTGATCTCTGTTCATGTACGGCATCCACCTCTTACACCTGGTGACTGCTTTCTGAGCGTCTCTCTTCAGCAGCAGCACCAGACATCTGCCGGACTCCCGCGGTACCTCAGCAGCTATCCTCAAAGCTGCTTCTTCTGGGAAAGGTAGTGTCATTCAGGTTTAGCAGAGGATTGTTGGAAGCTTATAAAGATCTGATTAAAGTGACGGCTCATGGTTTGCATATAGAGACATGCTGAGTTAACATGTTTATTTGTGCCTTTTTTTTTTACATTTTGTCAGACATGAAGATTCTTGGCCATGTTACGTTTTTGCTTTTGCTCGGGGGCATCTGGGGTCAGAACAACCGCAATGCCAAAGCCAGTGGAAAGTCCACGAAGCGAACTGGTGGGAACCAAGCAGGTGATGCTGGCCAGTCTCCCCCCGAGGTCAGCGTTACTCCTGGGAACAGTAGAGGCCCTGGAGGGGCAGCTGAATCAGCGCAGGCTCGTGCATCTGGACAGCAGACAGATGATATGAGGCTGCACTTCCTCAAGAACACCCATGTTACATGTAATGATGGAACAGCAGCTGGGTGAGGCAGATTTTTCCAGCCATTTGTTGTCTGACTTTTTGAAACAACATTTGTCTGCTTTTACTTGACCCTGTCATCATGCGGCTTTACAGGTTTTACCTGAAGGAGGTCAGAGGAAGTCGCAGATGGCTGTTATTTCTGGAGGGTAAGTATCTCCAAACTGATTTGGTTCGGTCCTCAAAGGTCAGAAATCCTCAATATCGATTCCATTTAGAATTCTGATGAGGTTCTTTCCTTTTCCAGAGTGTTTTCCTCGTGCTGTCTGTGTTTCCATGTTGCCTTGGAGGTCTGTTCTCAGAGCAACAGGTTTCCTAAATAAGCATTTTACCTGCAGATGTGACTGAGCAGTAGAGTCTAAATATAATAATGATTCTGATTTTTTCTTCCTTCCTTTCTTTGGAACAAACAGTGAAGTCATGTTGAAGCCATTGCATTGCATGTAAACCAATGTAATGTGCTGACAGTTTGTAAACTGAATGAATCGTTTGTCTCTTTTGTCCAAGCTGCTGCTGATTTCATCTTTTCCATTTGCCAGTCTGAATGGACTAACCAGGGTCTCTGTCTCTCAGGCATGAATGTCTAATATTAGTCCTGATTATTTATAGGTGGCTGGTGCTGCTACAGCAAAGACACCTGCGATTCCAGGTACCAAAATATCCCCAGACTAATGAGCTCATCTGGATGGCCCCAAACTAAGAGAGGTTGGTCAGTCTGCCATGTTTTTAGGGTCATGTCATACTTCTTTTCTTAGTTTGACTCCCTTTGTGACAGACGTTTGTTTAGCATTTGCATGTTTTACAGGAACTGGTATATTGTCTTCTCAAGCAGAGGAAAATCCCCACTGGCACAACGCAAACATCGTGTAAGTCCATGATTGTGCGAACGGGGCTTGTTCCTCCATTCCAAAGGAACGAAACACAGTATTTGTTCAATATTGAAACACAAACTGAAAACGAACCTTGTTCATGTTTAGTGTACTCCGTCGTCAATGCAGCGGCGACAAAAACAATAGATTTTAAACTTTGCTGCACAGTTAATCAAAAGAAAAGGCTTGTTCAGTTAAAATGTAAAATACTTTCCATAGTAACATGTAGTATTCCAAGGTTAAAGTACAATAAATGTGTGAACTAACAGTTGCATATTCAGAAATCCAGCAAAACTTCTTGTGTACATACTCTTCCTCTCCACAAAGTCACCTGTAAACATTAAAATGAGTGTTCTTCCTCTGGAAAATGTTTGTCAATATCCGATGTATGTTTTTAAATTTTTTAGTCTTATAAAGATAATTTGGTCTGAAAAGCATTTCAGAATATTATGAGATAAAAACCTAAAACTTCTGCTTGACTAAGACCAGTATCATGGAAGAGAAGACAAATGTTCTGGTGTTGTCCAGCTTTAGTCCAATGTTTGCCTCCCTTTGCTGCAGATTCATCCCATACTGTTCCAGTGATGTGTGGAGCGGCACTGGACCTGCCCCAACACCCCCTCCAAGGACACGCCAAGGCAGAGAAAAAGTAAGACAAAGAAATACAAATACGAGTAAGTCTCCAGATTTCTCCTTTTTTCTTGCAAGAGAATCTGATTACTCCCTTGTTTACAAGAGCGGCCATAATGGTTTGACTTCCTTTTTCTTCTCAGCTGAGTATACCTTCATGGGGTCCCTGATCATCCGAGAGGTCGTCAAAGATCTCATTCCCAAAGGTATAAAGCAGGCCAAGGTTGTCATGCTATCTGGCACCAGGTGAGTGTTTTACTGCACATACTCTGATGATGACTACAGCTTTAGACACAAGTCTCTGTCCATACCTTCTGGATCACCTCCATGTCTACGATTAAACCAACAAATCCTATTTTAGGTGCATCGCCTCGTCAGCAATAAAGACGTTTACAGACAACTGCAACTGTGATCAGTGACATAATGTTTATTAAAGGGCCTTGCTTTGTAATAGTGAACATTCCTCCCTGGTTAGCAGCATGGTTGTGGGATCCCCCGCCCCACCCCACCCCCCACCAACACCGCCAAGCCCTAAAACAGGATCCACTGTCTGAATGCGACGCTGCATGCCATGTCATTTTCATACCTCCAACAAAAATAATTATCCCAAAGCCAAATGATTTATTGATTCTCTTGACTCCCCTGCAGCGCTGGTGGAACAGGTGTTTTACTAAACATCGAGCGGGTTGCCAGTCAGCTGGAACAGCTTGGTGCGGAGGCTCAGGTCCGAGGCCTGGTGGATTCCGGCTGGTTTCTGGAGAGTAAGCAGCAGAGATCCCCCAACTGCCCTGAGACTGTTTCCTGCTCACCTGAAGATGCTATCAAGATAGGACTCAGGTAAAGATACACGTTTTCTATGATCATTTTGAATATTTGTTACAAACTGTGTGTCATTTCCTCAGATTGTGGAACGGCGTCGTGCCTGACGGATGCCGACAGCTCTATAAGAGAGGAGAGGAATGGCAGTGCTTCTTTGGTCACAGACTGTACTCTACCTTGACCTGTGAGTGCTGGCTGATGCCTTTGTTCATCATCGTGATGGAACAGCAGCATGCCATCTAACTGACCTAAGCTGTTCAAAGACAATGTGCTCAGACATATAAGATATATATATATATATATAACATATAAGAGCGATAAGTGTCCTTTACTTTTGGCTGGAAGTGAAGATACTGACTTCTGTACTGTTATTTCAGAGATATTATGGTTTCATTTATCACTGTTCTGTGGTGTCTGGCATCAGGATGTTGGTACCAGGCCCTTCGGGCCCCTTTTTGTACTTACGTCTTCTCCTGGGCACTTTTTGTAGTTTGGGGGGCACATTGTGCTACAGGGAAAGACTGCTTTGCTTCATGCAACATGATGCAAAATGAAATCACTTAATCTGTCAATCATTTCAATGTTGCTTTAGAAATCTGATTATTGATAATCTCTGGAGTCCAAGTGGAGTGATTATAACTTACAAAAGCTATAATCGCTCCACCCACTATAACAGGCTTGTTACAAACTCAAGAGTCTTCCTGAAACTAGATGGTGAAGATACTATTGATCCCAACAGCTGTGAAAGCTGCAACTCTAACCTCATTAGTTAGAATAGCAATCAGGCATAAATAAAGATAAAGTGGAAAGACCCAGATGTTGAGCCAGAAAAGGTTTATCAGCATTGGAACCAACATTGCCAGCGTGGCCTTTACCACAAGATGTTCATCAGTTTGTCTGCAGCCAGTTTGCAGCAGATAGGGATGAAACCTGAGTTTGACAGCCGTTCTGGCTTCACTCATGTTTGTGGAGCAATGGCTGTCTGAAGTTACAACACTCCTGTCCAGCATTAATATGTACATTCAACAAGAGTAACATTTAAAAATAAGGAATAATACTTAAATTTCAAGAGGGCAGCAGAGGGGACGCGATTGTTCCCTAAGGGTCGGTCCCAAGCTGGATAAATGCAGGGGGTTGCATCAGGAAGGGCATCCAGCATAAAACATTTGCTAATTATCCTGTGCGCTGATTTGCTGTGGTGACAAACCGAACAGGAAACAACAAGTTCATGAAATCCATGAAGCTCTTCTCGGCAAAGCAAATTTGTTTGGCACAACACGGCAGCCAGACCACCGTTCTGCTGATATAATGCTGGACAGGACAAGTAAAGAAAAGTCACTTGCTGCTCGTAACAATGTATAGAAAGACAATTCCTCATCACATATTCATTCATTCATTCATTTTCTGAACCGCTTAATCCAATTCAGGGTGGCGGGGAAGCTGGAGCCTATCCCAGCTGGCTTTGGGCGACAGGCAGGATACACCCTGGACAGCTCGCCAGTCCATCGCAGGGACACACATATTCAATGAAAAATAAAACAGGATTTTTTAAAATGAAAACATTAAAAATCTTCAGGGCAGATTATTTTACTATATTTTTGTCTCCAACAACTCTGTGGGACAAAATATCTGACTCTGAACGTTGTAATCATCAGAGGTGTAAACTGCAGGTGCCATAAAGTAAAAGTCGTGTCTGGCAGCATGTCCAACCAGTCATTAAACCAGATAAATACAATCAACTCAGCTCCACTACTAAGTTAGTAAAAACACCTGTGGATCCAACAACATGGCAGGACTTTTGCTTCATGGCACCTGGATTATAAACCGCTGGTACTCATCAGTTTCTCTCTGTTTCTGTTTGCAGGAAGCCCAAACTACTTTTTGGCTCACCTGCACGTGACGTGTAAATTTACATAAACACAACAAAAACAAAGGATTAATTAGAAAAAACGTAATGTATTATTTGACCTAAAAATCTTACATCCAGGTTGGATAAAAACCAGCGCCGCTCATGCATCTGATGAGTATTTAACACAATAACGCTGTAGAAAGCTCAGAAAACTAGAAATAGCATCATAGAGCCGCTTTAATGACATGCTTTTGGACCGTTTCTCTGTCTCTGCTGCATGATCTAAACTAATGAAAGCCTCCTTAACTGCATTTCTGTCGGCAGCCCCTCTGTTTGTTGTGCAGTGGCTGTTCGATGAGGAGCAGCTGAGAGTGGAGAACATCTACATGGGTGGACAGAGTCTGTCTGAGGAGCAGTGGCAATACATACAGAACCTGGGCTTGGAGATCAAGAACTCCCTGAGTGACGTCACGTAAGTCCCCAAACAGTTAGTTGTACATGCTAAATGCAAACAAAACATACTGAGGATAAATGAACTATGCATCCAAACAGCTGGTAAAGAATAAATTGTGTTTCAGGGCTGTATTTGCTCCTTCCTGCCTTTCCCACATGCTCATAACGAAAAGGTAAGAATTACTCACAACTGTTAATATTCTTAATTTATTCATCATATTTATTTATTATATTTATTCATCATTTATTTCATTTCCACCCAACTATAATAATTATAATTTCATGCTACTGTTTCTACCACACAAACATTTTCCCAGAGTTCTTGGTCTCTTGTTGGCAAACACATTTGTGCAACACAAATGAACATTAATGCATCACTGCATTCTTGGTTACATTTACTTGATCAGTGTGGGTAAATTCAAAGTGAGGGGTAAGTTTTTATCATATGAAGTTAAAGTCAAAAGTCTTTCATTACAAGTACAAAAAAGATTCAAATGTCCTGTGATCCAGTAAAGATGTCACTGTTTGCATTTTGCTGGTAATCCGTTTGAAATCAGCTGCATCTTCTTACCTGTTACTTTCTGTCTGACATTCACACAACTCTGGAATTCCTGCAGTAACTGGATGAGTTTCCAAGTCAAAGGTACCTCTCTGCCGCGGGCCCTGCAGTGCTGGGACAGGAGTCTGGAGGCCACTCGCAACAACAGAACCCCTGCTAAAGGTTGCCCTTTCCACCTGGTAGACACCTGCCAGTGGCCCCAGTGCAATCCCACCTGCCCAGCTTTGGTAGACCGGGCCACCCAGCAGGAGCTTACTCTGCTCCAGATGCTTGTAGCCATGGGCCTTGACCTCCAGAAGCTAGGCCTGGATCCCCAGGGAGATGCAGATTCCCTGGCAAGCATGGTTAGCAACGGTGGCTAAATGAAAGAAGTGGGGGAATTAGCAGAGAGGCTCAGTGGATGAATAAAAATATGTTGAAGGTAACCATAGAAATTCTGTAGAAATCTGGTTACTCCATCTTGAGCTGCTCAGCCTTCCATTATGCTCCACATGTTTGTCACATTTGCGACTATGCTGGTGGATATGTTGCTGCTTCTGGATTTGTGTTGTGTTGTGATTAGTGGGCCCTCTACAGGACCCCAGAGGAAAAAGCATTCAACTGAAGGCTTCAACTGTCTGGGTCAAACCCCTACCCTAACCCTAACCCTTCGAGCTGGGACACGTGGCTGAACATAACCTGCTACACATTCTCATCCTGATCACTCATCAAACATCAGAGTATGATAGAGTTTAAATGAATAAAGATTTGACAAAGTATCTGAAGCTTTGGCTTGTGAAGACTTTATTCTCTGTACCTGATGGTCATCAACAGTTATTGAAGAATAGTTGATTTAAAAAAATAGTGAAATTGTCTGACTCCTCATGTCGTCACACAACTGAACTGTTAATGTAATCCAGATTAAACACACACAGAAAACTACAGTTATACTGGTTTTATTTTTATGTTTTTGCACACACAGCTGCAAGGACGCTGCTGACTTTTGCAGCTTAGTTTTAGATTTTAGTTTCTGATGCTGTGCTAACTTATGTATATTATTATACAGTATCTATTTATCTATTTTGTATGCATGAAAAACAAAAGAGCAACAAGTCAGTGGTTTATTTTTGTGGAGAACAAAAGTTGATCACAACCTAAATGAACCCCTCTGAATGAAAACAAATACAGTGGGTGAAATGGAAGATGTGATAATTTGTTGCTCAGTTGTTTTAATCCACATCACAGGAACAAAGTTAAATCTTAACTGTTGTCAACACATGCTGACCCTTCTGTGTTATTTGGTGTGCTTTTAACAGATGTTTGTTTTGTTTTCAATCAGGTAAAAAAGAACTTGTGTACTCATTAAAACATGGAATAAAGTTTGAACTCTGACAAGGTGGACTCTGTGTTGTTGCGTTTGTTCTCCTAACATCTTCATACAAATCAAATCAAATCAAATAAAATCAAACTTTATTTGTATAGCACTTTTCGTGCTTAAAAACAATACAAAGTGCTTTACATTATAAAACAATTTACATCAAAATAGATAACACACATACACATCCCCTTTCACCCACCCACAACCACCCCCACCCATGCCCTATTTGCCCTGTAACAGTTAAAAGAAGATGAATGGCCAGGTACATTTGCACCAGATAAGGAAACGATATTCTCAGGGAGCCTCTACACAAAGGGCTGCCCCCAACCAAGACCACCCAGGCCATCACCATGGGGGCCACCCGGGTCCGGGCAGACAGGACCCACGCCACAACCGTAAGGCTGCAGCGCTGGATCCCAACCCACCAGACAGAGACAGCCCCCACTGCAACACCCATGCAGTCAGCAGGGGCAGCCCTTGGTGAAGAGGACCCCAATGAGGAGAGAGCTGGAGTGAAAACAAAAATAAAATCCATTTAAAAAATACTAAAATAATAAAATCTATACTAATATGTAAATAAATATATAAATAAATCAAATGAACTAAAAAGATGTAAATCAATATATAAAATATATAAATAAATAAAATTAACTAAAAAGAATAATAAATATGGGTTAATATAAGAATGTTAAGACTTAGTTATAAGCTAAACTAAAAAGGTAGGTCTTGAGCGTTTTTTTTAAAAACATCAACAGTCTCTGCAGCCCTGAGGCCCTCAGGCAGGCTGTTCCACAGGCGAAGCACGTAATAATGAAATGTGGCCTCGCCATATGTTTTGGTACGAACTTTAGGAAGAGCTAACAGGCCTGAGGACCTGAGGACCTCAGGGTCCGCGAGGGTTCATACCTTAAAAACAGATCAGATAAATAAGAAGGCCCAAGACCATTAAGACATTTATAAACCACTAAAAGAACCTTAAAATCAATCCTGAAATGCACGGGGAGCCAATGCAGCGACTTTAAAACTGGTGTAATGTGTTCCCGCCCCCTGGTCCTTGTCAGAACTTGTGCCGCCGAGTTCGGCAGTAGTTGTAAACTAGAAATACTCTTTTTGGGAAGACCAGAGAGCAGGGCATTACAGTAGTCTAGTCTACTAGAAATAAAAGCATGCATTAGTACCTCCGTGCTGGCAAGAGAGAGAAATGGGCGGACTCTGGCGATGTTTTTAAGATGATAAAATCCTGTCTTTGTAACATTTCTGATATGTTGAATAAAATTCAGCTCAGAGTCAAAAATAACACCCAGATTTCGTACACACTGGGAGGATTTAAAACTCTGCAGTTTGCACGAAATGATCTCTCTCTTGTCTTCAGGACCGATGATTAAAACTTCAGTCTTGTCCTGGTTGAGCTGTAAGAAGTTCTCTGCCATCCATGACTTTATATCTAAAATACAGATTAAAAGGGTGTTAACTGGCTCTAGGTCCAGGTCAGCAGGAGACACGGCGATGTAAAGCTGTGTATCATCAGCATAGCTGTGAAAATCAATGCCGTGTCTCCTGATGATGTCCCCAAGTGGCAACATATACAGGTTAAAAAGTAATGGGCCTAAAATTGATCCTTGGGGAACCCCACATTTTATTTTATGGGTCTTTGAGGAGCATGTATACATACTTATGAAAAACTGTCGATCTGTGAGATAGGAGTAAAACCATTTTAAAACAGTACCTGAGAGGCCCACCAGACATCTGAGTCTGTTTAATAAAATGTGGTGGTCTACTGTATCGAAAGCGGCACTGAGATCCAGCAGCACCAGGACAGAAAGTTTGTGTGTATCCAGATTGCCTCTTAGATCATTCACAATCTTTAAAAGGGCCGTCTCAGTACTGTGGTTTGTCCTAAAACCAGACTGACATTTTTCTAAGATATTATTCCTGTTTAAAAACTCATTTAGCTGAATAAAAACAACTTTTTCTACCATTTTACTAAGAAAGGGCAAGTTGGATACAGGTCTGTAGTTATCAAGAATGTTGGGATCCAGATTACTCTTCTTCAGAAGGGGCTTCACCACCGCGGTGGGGAAGACACCCGTCTGAAGAGAGGAATTTATTATAAGTAAAAACTCAGACTCAAAGAAGCTATAAAATGTCTTGAACAGTGATGTGGGAATAGGGTCTAAAAAGCAGGTTGTTGGGTTCAGCTGGGAGAAAACTCGACCAAGCATCTTTGTATCAACCAGGACAAAACTCTCCAGCTTCTCCTCGGGTAAAAACAATGCTTCAGATCTGTTAAAATCAACACTGCATTTAGATAAAAGACCAGATCTGATAGCATTGATCTTACTTCTGAAGTGGTCTGCAAAGTCCTCACATGCTGTTTGTGATGGTTGCATGCACTGAGAAAAACAACTCATAGAATTTACTTAAAAAAATCCTCGTAACAATTTGCACAAGAAATGTTTAAGTAAATTTTACTAATGTAATGACAAATACAAATTACTGGTAATGACCAAGTAAAATTTACTCATCTTATACAAATCACTTTTATCATTGTATTGTGTAAATAGTACTTGCTTAATTTTGAATTTGTAGTTATTCTTACTTAAACTAAGTAATTAAAATCTCTCTCTATATATATTTAGACTAGTCATCAAAATATTAAGTAAATCTTAGCAGTTTTAAATAGGATTTTAATTAGTATATTTTATGCACCATTCTTAAGTTAAATTTTCCAACATATTTGAATGAATGTTACTAAATATGTTAAATTTGCTCTGTGGATTTAGTATTCATAAAATGATCAAAACCATTCATTTCACAGTTCAACTGTTTATTTTGAGACAAAGACCAAACACCATCCAGGGACAAAAATAAAGTGTCTGATAATTAAAGAAAAAAAAAAAAGAAAAAAAAAAGCATCTACTGACCATCTACATAAGTTGGTTTTTGGAATTACATTTCCTTCATTGGAGGCACCAGCATATTGTAAGACAATGTGAAAATGTATGTAAAGGTCAGATTATTTACAAAACAAAAATTAAAAAAATAAAAAAAACTATCATTTTTTCAGAAAAATTTACATTTTCAGTCAAACTAAAGCACTTTTCAGGCAGTGTCAACAAAACCAGAATTCATGCCATATTAACGTCACTCCACCCCAGTTGTAAACATTACAAGCAACAAATATAAACAGTAGCACAACTACCTAAAACAAGTCCATGTACTTTAAACTTGTGATTTTAGAAAAACTAAATTAGGGTAAATGGGAAAAAAAAAATTTCCTCAAAGAATATTAATTTGTTCTGGCCTTTTAACTTAATAAAACCTCAAAATTAACTTAAATTGCTCATTACCTATTCTAACAGAAAACTGTTTTAATACCAAACTTAGGATATTTTCCCTTTGTATAAGTGCTACTGATGAAAGGAACTAAAATGTTACATGGACAATAGCTCTTTGAAGTATTCTAACTGGCTGTTTGAACTATCGTAATTCAAACACAATATTAAAACCTTTAAACACTTGAGCATTACATATAAAAATTGTAAAACTTTTTACCACCTTGATCTCAAACAACAAATTGAAAAACAATAGGAAATATGAAATGCCATAAAACTGAGCTTTTACTCAGTTATGGAAGTTATACATTTTTTCAATGTTTGAAGAAGAACATTCCTAATACTTAGGGTTTTGTTTTTTTTGTCTTTTTCTGTCAAGTGCTTTTTGTGGTTTGAGTCCCAGGTCTTGACATATGCAATGGTTTAACAGTGAAGCACAAAACATTAAATAACCTCACATTTTCAACAGCGAAAGGTCGTGGCCATATTTAACCACATCAGTCTTAGAAAAAAAGGATACACAATAAGTCTGTTCATAGAGAACTAAAGGTGGCTTTAGAAAACAAAACAAACTGATGTATGAGAGAGACGCAAACAGTTTACAGTCCCATTGTAAATTGCACCAATCTTGAGTAAAAGTGCTTTAGGTTGTGGCAGCAGCAGCAATGCATTTTCCATAAGACTTAAGTAAGCAGCTTTGTCTTTAATGCATTTACTTTTGAGGACAACCTGATGCCATCAAGTTCCAAAAAAAGTTTCTGAAATACCTCAAAAGTGTAACGTAGTGCTGGGGGATATGCAAGGTTGAGAGCATAAATCAGCCCCATGAGGAGTGCACACGCCTTAGCAGTACAGCCACATTCTGCCAGAACCTCCAGGCCATCAAGAAGAATAGAAACTTTAACTGGATCCTCTCCATCAGTACCATGAACAACCAGTATCTTGAGGATGTGATCTGATGCATCACTTAGGCAGTCCTCCTGTAATTACATTCAAAACAGAGACATTGCTTTAATTGTATTAACCCACAAAATTACTTTTCAAAGACTGTAGCAGTCAAAAGTTTGATCACACTGTAACCTTAAATCAAACATTAAAGTGTGTCAAAAAAGTCTGTTACCCCTTAAAAATAGAAACATTCAGTGAGGATCTCAGCCAAGCAATTGTAATTAGCATAATGCCATCTAATCAGCTGTTCATTTCCTCTTTGACATTTTATGTAAATTTTGTTCAAATCTGTCCACACCTTTTGATGCCAACAGACTAAACCAACAGTACAGAAACTGTGAACCTCTGTTAATGAGGGTAATGATGCTGACCTCATCCAATGACAAAGGTATGCGACTTAAAGTACTTTTACAGTGGCATGAAGCAATAGTTTTAAAACTCCAGTTTAAAGCCTATTGTCTAATAAAAATCTTTTGATTCACTTGTAAATGTACACATTTTTTGGGGGGGGTCTTTCAGATTACAAAAGTGAGAATATTGATTCAACTTTTTCTTTGCCTGCTTTTCTGGTTAGAGGAAATCTTGAAATCAGTCAAAACAATAATAATTTACCAGGCATTCCTCAAAGAGGTCCTCAGGTTTCTCGCCAAGGTACAGTATGAGTCCATGAATGACAGTTTCACGCTTCATTTCAATGGTCTGGTTCTGGAAAAAGATTACCATGTTAATATTGTCCCATTATCTATTCAAGTTAGAAACGCACGAGTATTCAGGACTGACATTAAGTGCTCTGAGTACTTCCCAATAAGTAGAAACTGTGGATCATGCTTGAAACACAGAAACACATTTAATTCATCAAGAGAGTTAATTAACTAAATATCCTAATTTTCGATTCGATTTTCCCACCCCTAATAAAAGTTGACCAAGTACCATTTTGTGCAAACCCACCTGACTCAGTTTGTGCAGAAATGGCTTAAGTTTGGCCCCAATGACTCCTCCCTTTTTCTCCATCACGGCAATGATCTTTGGAGTGTACTGGTCCAGTTTCAACATAAAGGTCTGCACTAGTGATTTTGTGGTGATTCTACTGAATTCCTGTTTGATCTGAATAAAGAAAAAATATATATATATTGTAAATGCATACTATATAAACTTCACATTTTCATTGTTTGCATAAAAGCACATGCTTGTGTTTGTTAATCAAAAGAGCTATAATAGTAAATGGACTGTTCTTATACACTTTTGCCATACAAACAAATTATACTTTGAAAATTATTTTACCTTGGCCTCAGAAAACAGAGCAGGCCATCTCTCTTTCAAGTCATTGGCTGCTGGACTGCCACTCACAACTTCAAGTCGTCAATAGGAGAATGTTCTGGCCATCTTTTCTTGTATCACTTTTGTATTGCCCATAAACTTAACATCATTAAGAAGTTCCTGTCTTAGAATCTCCAAACTGTCATTGGTTTCCCCACTTGGATGTGGAGGGAGATAGTTCACCTCTGCTCTCTTTGGCTTCTTACAGTTCTTTGCAGGGTTTCTGTTGTCAGATGATTTTCCATCCAGTGAGTTGATATTAAGCTCAGGACATGGTATCTTACGCTTTCTGATTTTGGATCTGAAATTGGCCATCTTGTATTTAAGACGCTGCTGCCAACCATACATGCCAGAAAATGAGGTTCCCGGCTCCTGTAAACATGGATGCTTTTTTAGCAAGGCTTCAACGACTGCCAATATTTGCAATCCAGAAGGATAAGCAGTGTATTGGAATATTGCTTCAGACAGTTTTTCGAGAATATCAGACTTCAATGATGGATTTTGAAGGAGGGAGCCTTCTTTTTCATATGCATCATTTCCTTCCTGTAGGAGCAACTCAGCAGTATAGGAAAAGACAGGTATTTCAAAATTACTTGGCCAAGTTTGTGACCGTAGCTCGGGAGACTGCGATAAAATAATAGTGTCTGAACTACCTGAAGAACAGTCTTCTTGGGAGGAGTCTTCTAGTGGAACTTGAGAGGAGGAAGAAGTCTCACTGACAGAGGTCAATGTAAGAATAACAGGTGGATCTCTATTCACTAGCTTTATTGTGTCTTTGTCCTTAACATCATTTGTGGATGTTAGAGTGAAGAACTGGTTATCAAAATCTTTGTCCATGTACATGATAGCAAAATCCCCCCGAAGTTGAAAGTGATCTTGCACAGCTGCCAACAGCTGGTCCACTGTGTCTGGGATTCCATCTGGTAGGAGTAACTTGTGAACTTGAGTTTCTTCGAGGATAACCCGTAGCTGAACAGAAGCAGACATCTTTACCAAATTGGCAAGTAGGGCTGCAAAAGACTGAAAAAGAGACAGTAATGACTAATATACTAAGACATGAATAAAAACAAACAAAAAAAACATTTTTGTTAGCACAATTTGGACAGCCTCACACCACCTTTATGATTTAGAAAAAATAAAATCATGAACGGACAGAATATCAGTAACTTTTTCTGTGTAGTAGCCATATTACAAACATGTTTCCATGAAACTTTTCTCTTTTAACAAATCCTAGCATAAGGATAACCAAATATAGTTTGTTTTTTTTGTTTTTTTAAGTCAGTACCCTGCAAATTTTTCACGTGTCTCTGCAGACACAATGATTCAAACAAAGCAGTTTTCAAGCAGCACTTGTTTAGCTCTGTACAAGCCTCTAAACCAGGGGTGGCCAAAGTCGGTCCTGTGGGGTTACTGTCCTAAAGATTTTTGATGTATCCCTGTTCCAACACACCTGGCTTCCACTAAATGGATACAAATGCCAATGAAGTTCAGAATGTCTTCAGCTGTGTTGGGCCTGTCGAGGACCGGAGCTGGCCACCCCTGCTCTAGTTGACCAATTATTTGAGTTCCAACTGTGGCTCAAAAAGGTCTGGATTTGGTGAACAATGTCGTTGCATTCTAAAATGGCCAGGTATTACAAGCTTTTGTAGATACACTGTTCATTATGCATTAGAGCCATAAAAATGTATTTACTTTTTTTGGTTAAATGTTGATTTTAAACTTTTTGAGTACTCATAAGAGGTTATCCAAGTTATACACAAAAACAGTAAAAGGTATGTCCATTGGATCATTAATTGTTAATCTAGGTTAAGTGTCACTAACATTTTGAGGGGTTGGGAACTGAACTACCAATCCTCTAAAGGAAAATCCCTCCCACAAGTGTTGCTGAGTTTAGCACATCTAGTTTAGCACATCTAAAAATATCCTTTATTGGGTACAAAATGCATATAGATTAAAAATTGTCTGATTTTGAACTAAAAGTTCATGAAAAGGAAACAAATCAAATAAATTACTATCAAATTTGTAGTGAAATACTTTACCTAGTTTTAAAAGCTGATGTGGTGTTTCAGAGAAACCATTCGATCACCTTCCACAGAATAGGTAATCAGAGGGTAAACATCTTTGAGTTGTGACTGTTCAATAACTTTGACAGTGCTCATGGACTCCAACTTAAATGATCTTAAATGCTCACAGTACCAGGCACTCTGCAGTTTCACTACAAACACCAAACTTTCATGAACAACAACTGTTTGTAGTATTTCGGCAAAGTCAGGCAACCCACCCGTGGAACCATAAATTAC
Organism: Telmatherina bonti; assembly: GCF_933228915.1. Classification (NCBI taxonomy): domain Eukaryota; kingdom Metazoa; phylum Chordata; class Actinopteri; order Atheriniformes; family Telmatherinidae; genus Telmatherina; species Telmatherina bonti. The sequence continues at coordinate 122,340 of NC_136621.1, forward strand.
CATCATACCATTACTGTAACTGGTTCCTTGATAATCTGCTTTGCTGACCATTTTAACCATCTTCTCTCCAGGAAATTTGTGTGCCATAAATTCTTGCAGATTTTCATTCACAACTTCTAATGGAACCCTAGATATTTTTGACACAGAGAGAGCAGAGACTTTTGATCCATGGAGGTGGAAGGCAATCATGGACTGATGTTTTTTTGCCATAGACTTCAAAATGTTCCGAAAGCAACCAGTCTGTCTTACCATCTTCTTAAAAAAGTGGTGCTTAGCTTCAAACCTCATTGTCCATAAGGAGACTAGTGGACCAAAAGATTTAATGAGACTTGGGTAATGTTCTACAAAATGGTGTTTTGGAATCAACTTCTCCTCAGGAAACAAACTAACAAATCTATGTCTGTGTTCAGAAATTAGGCTATCCAGGTGACCAATACTTTCATCTGTGTGGGTAGGTGACATAACCAACTCAACCACATCTTTAAGAGTCATCAACATTTGCCATGCTTGCTCCTCCTCTGGTACTTTGCAGCCAATCATTAGTGGAAGTAGCCTCAGTAGGCACCAATTTTCATGTGCGTTGCCACCAATATTCTTACGGGAAGCAAATGTTGGTGGTACACTCTGTGGACAATTAGTCTTGTCTTTCCACTTATAGGGAAATGTTTTAATGATTGTGTTGAGCTCCTGAAGTGAGAAATATTTTTTCTTTATCAAGATGTCTAAACACAATGCCAATTCTAGAGGCACAATACCCTCAAGTAAATCATGTAAAACATCAGGCGGGTAACCTGTTGTTACATGAAAATGCTGTAATTTTTGAGTGATTACACACTGTCTTTTCACTCCATGGCTATGAGCATTACTAGCCAACGCTGCTTCAACATGTAATAAATGTTGCCTTTTGGTTCTTACAGGAAACAATCCTGACCTGACTTCAACCTCCTTAAATTGGGATCGCTCTCCAACACAAAATCTGCAAATATAAGAACCACTGAAGCTTTCAATGAAACCCCCAACGGAGTGGGCCCCTAGATTATCTGCAACCACAGCAAAAACAGATCCTTTTATTATTTTTCCCAAGAAGGGCACAAAAAGACCATCTTCCTCAAATCTATTCAGATCATTTAACAGTGGCTCTAACACCTGAGTGTAGCCAAATTTTTGTACATCACCTGCCTTGCACAAAATAGCAAGGTAAATTGATGACAATGCCGACCTTAATTCAGCTGGAATATCAGCCAACACCCAATAGATACAGGTGACCTTGTGTTTCTTACGAGAAGTTCCTAAAGGGTTGCATATTTCAAAATCATCACAATAGAGAATTAAAGGTAGTCTTAATTCTTCTCCAGCAAAAAAACTATTTTCCTTAAAGTGGGAACCATCACGAAAACTTGAATATGACAAACCACAGTGTTTTGTTTGAAACAATTTTTCTTGAATATCAAGATTATTTCAAATTTGGGACAGAGATTGTAAAAGTGGCACATATTGAAATGTTTTGCCCTCTTTTGGATCTAAGATGTATTCTAAAGGTTCAACAATAGAAAAATGTTCTTTGAAGTATCTACTTCTCTGGTATGCTGTGCTGAGAGGACCCTCTTGATTAAAGGCTACACTAAGAGGATTTAACTGGCAAATACCATTCACCAAATCTGAAATCACTCCTGGTTCCACAGTACAGTTATGGTTTTCAAAGGTGTCACAGACTATTCTTTTTATAACGGGTGCAGATGCTGAACAAGCAATAAATTGAAGTTCCTCAACAATTTCATCTATACATCTATTAGGCACATTGAAAATACACTCTAATTTGAGTAATAGGGAACCAAGCTGATCAACAATTACATTGACCAGATCCTCACCATTTTTGACCAGCGTCTCTTCTAAATTAATGTCACTGCTCTCAAGCAAACTATAACTGTCTTCAGATACTTGTGCACAGGGTGCAGGTGCTTGTGAAAATGTCTGAAATACAGTTGGTTTAAAATCTTCAAGGCAGTGAGGACTGTGCTTTCTACTCTTATGTGAAAAAAAAGTTGAATATATGTTAGTACTGTAATCACAATTTTTGAAAATGCAACACACTGTTTCCAATTTTTTTAGATGGGTTCCAATGTGTTCAAAGTACTGCCTCTCTGTGTCAAAACCATGTGAATTACATATGAGACATAAAAATGAAATAGTTTGCTCTACTTGCTCAGTTTGTGTATGATCTCGAGACAAATGAGCACGAAGTGCACCCCAACGTTTAAATGTACAAGGACACCCCAAGTATAAGCATGGTAACGCCTGACCTTGACTAGAATGTAAATGTTTCAATCTATAATGCTTTAGGAGCTCTAAACGTGTTGATGCTCTGAAGCTGCAAATTTTGCACAACCATCTCATAACATGATATGCCTACTGTTTTTCCCTGTTGAAACCAAAGCTGAACGCTAATATGTCCTCCTCCCTACTCTTGAACTCTCCACAGTACTGCCACCCTGAAAAAGAAAAGAACAGACCATGCAATACATTAACATAAAGAAATAACTCAGTGAGAACTTTAAATTAAGCATCAAATGAATGTCATGAAAGTAAATTGTGCAATCAGATTTGACTTGCCTCAATAAAACTAGTCTTGTTTAATGCAGTTATATGTGATGTACATGTGCAGCCTGTCCAAGTTCACAACTGCAGTCTCTCCTGTTGATTGAAATATACATACATGAAAACCACAACAAATAAAGAAGCAGTGGCTTGTTGGATGATTACTTAGTTTTATTACACACACACACACACACACACACACACACACACACACACACACACACACTCTTTTTCCACACCTAAGCTTACTATTTTAAAATTCGACTACCTGGTTTAACACAGTTTATTTAAAAACATACCGTGGTGCTTTTGGCTTGCTGTCAAGCAAGTTCACTTTCATTAGAACAGTTTGATATATCAATTTTGTTTTAAAATTAATCTTAGACTCAATAGGAAATAATTTAAATATAGTCTGAACATGCATGCAAGACCAAATAAGTAATGATTCAAAACATAATGCAGCACAACTTTAAAAAATAAAAAACAATACAAATATTCTGCTAAAGTCTGGGAGATATATGACATAAGAGCCACTTATAACTTATTTCCCAAGCGCAGGATTTTTCAAATTCAAATTCATTATTCAGACTCAGGTCCGTAAAAAACACACATAAGGTAGCGATAATACATACACATAAAACTAAGGCAGGCTGCAGGAGTGGCGTTCAAATAGTAGCATTTCCTAATTCTTCTTTTAATGCCACTTTCTAGTTTTAATTTTTCTAAAGGTGCTTGTATGAAAATATAATCATAATAGAACTATATCAATATGAAATGTTGAGTGGAGGCTTCATTTGCTCATTTTCCTTCAAACTTACAATTCAACCCTAACCCACTACAGCTGTTAACGTTAGTATCGACCTCGTGCTGTTAGTTAGCTAGCTAGCTGGTACTTAGTGAAACTGTGCGGATAAAACCAATGTTAAAGTAAAAACGGAAAATGGTATACTTTATTAAGCTAACGAATGTCACACCGCTAAAATGTTTATGGTTTTGTTTGATATTAGAATTTAAAAATAATTACCTCAAACAAGAGATAATCCGACCAGGCGTTACTGTCTTCAGCAGCTGCTCCGACAAAGTCCTACTTCCTGTCCTGCCGGATTGCTCGTTTACCAAAATAGTGGTGTGTTGTGCGCATGCGCAAACACGGCTTTCCAGTCCATTTTCTAATTAAAGTTTACATTGTATTACTTAGTAAATGTGGAGTCACGAAAAAAGAATAAATTGTATGATCATATATGTGGTAAACATTACTCTTAAACACATATTTTTTGTATAACTTACATGAAACGAATAAATATTACTTTTTTATTTTGATTGGTAAATAATCTTGACATTATGGTGTAGATATTATAAGGTCTAATTAAACTTATTTTACCAGACCAAAAAGTTTGTTTTTTCATTGTGGAGGACTTATTAAAACCAGTGTTTATTAAAATATCAATGGTTTCAAAAAGGAACTTTGGATTACTTTTGTTGACAGTTATGAGTTTTGAGAAGTGATCAGTTCTTGCCTGTTTTATTGTGTTATTATAGATTCTTAGGTGATCACGCAGGACTTCATAGTGCACGACAAGTTTAGTTTTCTCCATCGTCTTTCTGCTCTCCTGCAGTTTAGTTTCAGCTTTTTTATTTCTTCAGTTCTCCACGGTGGCTTCAGTTTGGTTTTAACGGTTTCTAATACAAGTGGAGCTGCTGTATCAATTGCTGATTTTAATCTATTATTAAACTGATTAACAACTGAATCGCAGGAAGGAGGTAAGATCTCAGAAGGTGTTTGGTATAAAATTTCAATAAAATTCTCAGCCACTTCAGAAGTAATACATCGTTTCCTAACGGTTCTCACTGGGGCCCCCTGCTGGTTAAAACTGGTGACGTTAAAAAACACACAGTAGTGGTCTGAAATGGCTAAACCCACGATAGAGGACACACTAACTGACAAGCCATAACTAATAATTAAATCTAATGTATGTCCTCGGTTGTGAGTCGGCTGTTTACTATGTTGTGTAAAGTTAAAACAATCTAATAGACTTAAAAACCCTTTTGTCATTGAATCAGAGGGATTGTCCATGTGTATGTTAAAATCACCAGATATGATGATAAGATTGTGGGCAGCATGTATTGCTAATAAAAGTTTGGAAAATTCACTGATAAAAGAAGCATCATGTTTGGGTGGTCTGTAAACAGTGATGCAGAGAATTGGGGGACTGTTAAAAACAAAAGCATGATGCTCAAAGGTGGTGTACTGATCTAAAAGTATTTGTCTATTATTTAGGAGACTATTTGTCATTGATGCAGTACCACCACCTTTCTTGTTACTTCTAAAGGAGAATAAAAACTTAAAATTTGGTGGTGAGGCCTCAGTGAGAATAACTGGTGCATCTGTACCCAGCCATGTTTCAGTTAAAAATAAACAATCAACCTTAATATCTAAAATCAGGTCATTGATAATAAAAGACTTGTTAAAAAGGGAACGTACATTTAAAAGTGCCATGTTTACAGAGACAGATGACTTCTGGACTGTAGGGTTGAATTGTTGATGCTTTGGAGGAGTTCTGAGATTATTAAGGTTAGCAGAGGAACTATGATGGAATCTGGTTTTATATCTTTGAGTAATGATTACAGGGATTGGATGATTAAGAATAATAACTGAAGATCCAAGTCCAGTATTATATGTGCCAGAGGTGGAACTAAAAACATAGGAACAGGGACCTGGGGGACATCAATCGGTGGGGGACGGGTTAGTTGGTGCAGGTGTGGCAAGATGAGTGGAACGTGCATGCTGTAATCCATAGGCCAGGTTGGCGGACAAAACGCAGGTGCCAGCTCGGTTCAGGTGGAGGCCATCTGCACCAAAAAGATGTTGCCTTTCCCAGAAAACGTCATCTATAGTTGTCTATAAAGTTGACGTTGTGGGCGCTGCAGGCAGAGGAGAGCCAGGTGTTCAGGCTGAGCAACCTACTGAAGCGGCCCACTCCTCTGCCGCAGGTGGGGGTGGGGCCGGAGATGAAAACGTTCCGCTGGAGTGATGGCAGTTTATTAAAAAGCTCCATGAAATCACGCTTTAAAAGCTCAGATTGCTGCCTGGAGGTGTCGTTGGTGCCCACGTGGATGATGACACGTTTTACCTGAGGGTTGGAATCCAGCACGTCTGGGAGTTTCTCCGCCACGTCTGACACGGTGGTGCCGGGAAACACCAGGGTGAGAGCTCCCCTCAGACGGACGTTCCGGATGATGGAGTCTCCGATGACGAGCATGGTGGCTTGTTGTCGGATGGTTGTCGCTGCAGGTTCAGTCCCAGACGCCATCTAACCGCGTCTCTCAGGAGCCGCCTTCGGTGGGTTGAGGGGCGGGAGGACGGTGGAGGGTGACCCGGCATCGGACCCCTGTCCGTGGGGACAGCGGCAAGCGGGGGAAAGGCAGCAGTGACCGACGCAACGTTGGTCTGGGGACAGTTATAACATACAATATGCAACAGAAGAAGTAATAAATATACAACATGGGTTACAACCTGTGGTGTTGCCGCGCTTTTGTTCTGGAGATCGAGTCAAGTAGAGTCCTCCATGTAGCCAAGGCAAGTTTATTTATACAGCACCTTTCATCCACAAGACATTCATTCATTCATTCATTATCCTTACGGCTTGGTCCGGTATGCACAAGACATTCATTCATTCATTCATTATCCTTACGGCTTGGTCCGAGATGCACAAGACATTTCCAAGCAAATTGAAATAATTTAAAGTTACTCTGCAGATGTCATTTAGATGCATTAGAAAACAAACGTTTATAATCTGCTTGGAAAAGTATTGATGTGGTGAAAGTTTCATCTCCACTCGCAGCTAAATGCCGCATCTCTGGTCTGGTTAGAGACAGGTCTGTAGCTGGTTAGAGACAGGTCTGTAACTGGTTAGAGAAGGGTCTGTAACTGGTTAGAGACAGGTTTATAGCTGGTTAGAGACAGGTCTGTAGCTGGTTAGAGACAGGTCTGTAACTGGTTAGAGAAGGGTCTGTAACTGGTTAGAGACAGGTCTATAGCTGGTTAGAGACAGGTCTGTAGCTGGTTAGAGAAGGGTCTGTAACTGGTTAGAGACAGGTCTGTAGCTGGTTAGAGACAGGTCTGTAGCTGGTTATAGACAGTTCTGTAACTAGTTAGAGGCAGGTCTGTAACTGGTTAGAGACAGGTCTGTAGCTGGTTAGAGACAGGTCTGTAACTGGTTAGAGAAGGGTCTGTAACTGGTTAGAGACAGGTCTGTAACTGGTTAGAGACAGGACTGTAGTTGGTTAGAGACAGGTCTGTAACTGGTTAGAGACAGGTCTGTAACTGGTTAGAGAAGGGTCTGTAACTGGTTAGAGACAGGTCTGTAACTGGTTAGAGACAGGTCTGTAGTTGGTTAGAGAAGGGTCTGTAACAGGTAAGAGACAGGTCTGTAACTGGTTAGAGACAGGTCTGTAACTGGTTAGAGACGGGTCTGTAGCTGGTTAGAGAAGGGTATGTAACTGGTTAAATACAGGTCTTAACTGGTTAAAGACGGGTCTGTAACTGGTTAGAGACAGGTCTGTAACTAGTTAGACACAGATCTGTAACTGGTTAGAGACGAGTCTAAAGCGGGTTAAATACAGGTCTGTAAGTAGTTAGACACAAGTCTGTAGCTGGTTAGACACAGGTCTGTAACAGGTCAGAGACGGGTTTGTAGCTGTTTAGAAACAGATCTGTAACTAGTTGGAGGCAGGTCTGTAACTAGTTAGACACAGGTCTGTGAGTAGATGGAGACAGGTCTGTAGTTGGTTAGAGACAGGTCTGCAGCTAGTTAGACACTGGTCTGCAACTAGATAGAGGCAGGTCTGTAACTAGTTAAACACAGATCTAAAGCTAGTTAGAGACGGGACTAAAACTGGTTAATTACAGGTCTGTAACTAGTTAGACACAGGTCTGCAACTAGATAGAGGCAGGTCTGTAACTAGTTAGACAAAGGTCTGTAACTGGTTAGAGACAGGTCTTTAGCTGGTTAGAGACGGGCTTGTAGCTGGTTAGACACAGGTCTGTAACTGGTTAGACACAGATCTGTCACTAGATAGAAGCAGGTTTGTAACTTGGAAAAGGCAGGTCTGTAACTGGTTAGAGACAGGTCTGTAACTAGTAAGAGACAGGTCTGTAGCTGGTTAGAGACAGGTCTGTAGCTGGTTAAAGATGGGTCTGTAACTGGTTAGAGACAGGTCTGTAACTGGTTGGAAAAGGGTCTGTAACTGGTTAGAGACATGTCTGTAGCTGTTTATAGGAAGGTCTGTAGCTGGTTAGAGACAGGTCTTTAGCTGGTTAGAGACGGGTCTGCAACTGCTTAGACACTGGTCTGTAGCTGGTTAAAGACGGGTCTGTAACTAGTAAGAAGCAGGTCTGTAACTGCTTAGAGGCAGGTCTGTAGCTATTTAGACACTGGTCTGCAACTAGAGAGAGTCAGGTCTGTAACTAGTTAGACACAGGTCTGTAACTATTTAGACACAGGTCTGTAGCTGGTTAGAGGCAGGTCTGTAACTAGTTAGACACAGGTCTGTAGCTGGTTAGATATGGGTAAGTAACTAGTTAGAGGCAGGTCTGTAACTGGTTAGAGGCAGGTCTATAAGTAGTTACACACAGGTCTGTAACTAGTCAGAGGCAGGTCTGTAACTAGTTAGAGGAAGGTCTGTAACTATTTAGACACAGGTCTGCAACTAGATAGAGGCAGGTCTGTAACTAGTTAGACAAAGGTCTGTAACTGGTTAGAGGCAGGTCTAAAACTGGTTAAATACAGGTCTGTAAGTAGTTCGATACAGGTCTGAAGCTGGTTGGACACAGGTCTGTAGCTAGTTAGAGATGGACTTTTAGCTGGTTAGACACAGGTCTGTCACTAGATAGAAGCAGGTTTGTAACTAGTTAGAGGCAGGTCTGTAACTGGTTAGAGACAGGTCTGTAACTTGTAAGAGGCAGGTCTGTAACTGGTTAGAGGCAGGTCTGTAACTGGGTAGAGACTGGTCTGTAACTGGATAAAGACAGGTCTGTAGCTAGTTACACACAGGTCTGTAACTGGTTAGAGACAGGTCTTTAACTAGTAAGAGACAGGTCTGTAAGTGGTTCGAGACAGGTCAATAGCTAGTAAGAGACATGTCTGTTACTGGTTAGAAGCAGGTCTGTAACTGGTTAGAGACAGGTCTGTAACTAGTTAGATGCAGGTCTGTAACTGGTTAGAGGCAGGTTTGTAACTGGTTAGAGACAGGTCTGTAACTGGTTAGACACAGGTCTCTAACTAGTTAGAGTCAGGTCTGTAACTGGTTAGAGACAGATCTGTAACTAGAAAGAGTCGGGTCTGTAACTGGTTATAGACAGTTCTGTAACTAGTTAGAGGCAGGTCTGTAACTGGTTAGAGACAGGTCTGTAACTAGTAAGAGGCAGGTCTGTAACTGATTAGAGGCAGGTCTGTAACTGGGTAGAGACTGGTCAGTAACTGGATAAAGACAGGTCTGTAACTAGTTACACACAGGTCTGTAACTGGTTAGAGACAGGTCTTTAACTAGTAAGAGACAGGTCTGTAAGTGGTTCGAGACAGGTCTGTAACTAGTTAGATGCAGGGCTGTTACTAGATAGAAGCAGGTTTGTAACTTGGAAGAGGCAGGTCTATAGCTGGTTAGACACAGGTCTGTAACTAGTAAGAGACAGGTCTGTAGCTGGTTAGACACAGATCTGTAGCTAGTTAGAGACGGGACTAAGACTGGTTAAATACAGGTCTGTAACTAGTTGGACACAGGTCTGTAGCTGGTTAGAGTCAAGTCTGTAACTAGTTAGACAGGTCTATAGCTGTTTAGAGACGGGTCTGTAACTTGTTAGAAGCAGGTCTGTAACTAGTCAGAGGCAGGTCTGTAACTAGTTAGAGAAAGGTCTGTAACTATTTAGACACAGGTCTGCAACTAGATAGAGGCAGGTCTGTAACTAGTTAGATACAGATCTGTAGCTGGTTAGACACAGGTCTGTAGCCGGTTAGACACCGGTCTGCAACGACATAGAAGCAGGTCTGTAACTAGTTAAGACACTGCTATGTAACTGATTAGAGACAGGTCTGTAGCTGGTTAGAGACAGGTCTGTAGCTGGTTAAAGAAGGGTCTGTAACTGGTTAGAGGCAGGTCTGTAACTGGTTAGACACAGATCTGTAACTAGATAGAGGCAGGTCTGTAACTAGTTAGACAAATCTCTGTAACTAGATAGATTCAGGTCTGTAACTAGTAAGAGACAGGTCTGTAACTAGTTAGAAGCAGGCCTGTAACTGGTTAGAAACAGGTCTGTAACTAGATAGAGGCAGGTCTGTAACTAGTTTGACAAATGTCTGTAACTAGATAGATTCAGGTCTGTAACTAGTTACAGACAGGTCTGTAACTAGTTAGAGGCAGGTCTGTAACTGGTTAGAAACAGGTCTGTAACTAGATAGAGGCAGGTCTGTAACTAGTTAGAGAAAGGTCTGTAACTATTTAGACACAGGTCTGCAACTAGATAGAGGCAGGTCTGTAACTAGTTAGATACAGATCTGTAGCTGATTAGACACAGGTCTGTAGCTGGTTAAAGAAGGGTCTGTAACTGGTTAGAGGCAGGTCTGTAACTGGTTAGACACAGATCTGTAACTAGATAGAGGCAGGTCTGTAACTAGTTAGACAAATCTCTGTAACTAGATAGATTCAGGTCTGTAACTAGTAAGAGACAGGTCTGTAACTCGTAATAGGCAGGTATGTAAATATTAAGAGGCTGGTCTGTAACTGGATAGAGACAGGTCTGTAACTAGATAAACACAGGTCAGCAACTAGTTAGAAGCAGGCCTGTAACTGGTTAGAAACAGGTCTGTAACTAGTAAGAGGAAGGTCAGTCACTGGTTCGAGACATGTCTGTAACTAATTAGAGGCTGGTCTGTAACTGGTTAGAGGCAGGTTTGTAACTGGTTAGAGACAGGTCTGTAACTGGTTAGACACAGGTCTCTAACTAGTTAGAGTCAGGTCTGTAACTGGTTAGAGACAGATCTGTAACTAGAAAGAGTCGGGTCTGTAACTGGTTATAGACAGTTCTGTAACTAGTTAGAGGCAGGTCTTTAACTGGTTAGAGACAGGTCTTTAACTAGTGAGAGGCAGGTCTGTAACTGGTTAGAGGCAGGTCTGTAACTGGGTAGAGACTGGTCTGTAACTGGATAAAGACAGGTCTGTAACTAGTTACACACAGGTCTGTAACTGGTTAAAGACAGGTCTTTAACTAGTAAGAGACAGGTCTGTAAGTGGTTCGAGACAGGTCAATAGCTAGTAAGAGACATGTCTGTTACTGGTTAGAGGCAGGTCTGTAACTGGTTAAGGACAGGTCTGTAACTAGTAAGAGGCAGGTCTGTAACTGGTTAGAGGCAGGTCTGTAACTGGGTAGAGACTGTTCTGTAACTGGATAAAGACAGGTCTGTAACTAGTTACACACAGGTCTGTAACTGGTAAGAGACAGGTCTTTAACTAGTAAGAGACAGGTCTGTAAGTGGTTCGAGACAGGTCTGTAACTAGTTAGATGCAGGTCTGTAACTGGTTCAAGACATGTCAATAGCTAGTAAGAGACAGGTCTGTAACTGGTTATAAGCAGGTCTGTAACTGGTTAGAGACAGGTATGTAACTAATTAGAGGCAGGTCTGTAACTGGTTCGAGACAGGTCTGTAACTGGTTAGAGACAGGTATGTAACTAATTAGAGGCAGGTCTGTAACTGGTTCGAGACAGGTCTGTAAGTAGTTAGATGCAGGTCTGTAAGTGGTTCGAGACAGGTCTGTACCTGGTTAGATGCAGGTCTGTAACTGGTTAGAGGCAGGTCTGTAACTAGTAAGAGGCAGGTCTGTAACTGGTTCGAGACAGGTCTGTAACTAGTAAGAGACAGGTCTGTAACTAATTAGAGGCAGGTCTGTAACTGGTTAGAGACAGGTCTGTGACTAGTTAGATGCAGGTCTGTAACTGGTTCGAGACAGGTCTGTAACTAGTTAGATGCAGGTCTGTAACTGGTTCAAGACAGGTCTGTAACTAGTAAGAGACAGGTCTGCAACTAGTAATAGGCAGGTCTGTAACTAGTAAGAGGCTGGTCTGTAACTGGATAAAGACAGGTCTGTAACTAGTTAAACAGGTCTTTAAGTAGTAAGAGACAGGTCTGTAACTGGATAGAGACAGGTCTGTAACTCATTAGATGCAGGTCTGTAACTGGTTCAAGACAGGTCTGTAGCTAGTAAGAGACAGGTCTGTAACTAGTTAGATGCAGGTCTGTAACTGGTTCGAGACAGGTCTGTAACTAGTAAGAGACAGATCTGTAACTAGTAAGAGGCCGGTCTGTAACTGGTTAGAGACAGGTCTGTAACTAATTAGAGGCAGGTTTGTCACTGGTTCGAGACAGGTCTGTAACTAGTTAGACACAGGTCTGTAACTAGTTACAGACAGGTCTTTAACTAGTTAGAGGCAGGTCTGTAACTGGTTAGAGACAGGTCTGTACCTAGTAAGAGACAGATCTGTAACTGGTTAGAGACAGGACTGTAACTAATTAGAGGCAGGTCTGTCACTGGTTCGAGACAAGTCTGTAACTAGTTCGAGACAGGTATGTAACTAGTTTGAAGCAGTTCTGTAACTGGTTAGAGACAGGTCTGTAACTAATTAGAGGCAGGTCTGTAACTGGATCGAGACAGGTCTGTAAGTGGTTACCCCTTCCTGAGCCGTCACCTTATCGTGGTGGAGGGGTTTGTGCATCCCAAAGATCCTAGCAGCTATGTTGTCGGGGGCTTTATGCCCCTGGTAGGGTCACCCATGGCAAACGGGTGTCTAGGGGAGGGACCAGACCAAGCACGGCTCATAGACCTCTATGATGACGACCAACCTGGGCATGGATATGCCCTTGCCCGAATGCGGGTTACCGGGATCCCCCTCTGAAGTCAGGCCTGGAGGTGGGGTACGAGAGCGAGCGTCTGGTGGCCGGGCCTTCGCCCATGGGGCCTGGTCGGGCTCAGCCCGAAAGGGTTACATGGGCCCCACTTCCCGTGGGCTCACCATCTGTGGGAGGAGCCATAGGGGTCGGGTGCAATGTGAGCTGGGCGGCAGCAAGGGGCGGGGACCCTGGCGGTCCGATCCCTGGCCGCAGAAGCTGGCTCTAGGGACGTGGAACGTCACCTCTCTGGTGGGGAAGGAGCCTGAGCTTGTGCGCGAGGTTGAGCAGTTCCGGCTAGATATAGTTGGACTCACCTCGACGCATGGCTTGGGCTCTGGAACCAGAACCCTCGAAAGGGGCTGGACCTTCTTCCACTCTGGAGTTGCTCATGGTGAGAGGCGCCGAGCAGGTGTGGGCATTCTCATCAGCCCCCAGCTTGGTGCCTGCACGTTGGGGTTTACCCCGGTGGATGAAAGGGTAGTTTCCCTCCGCCTCCGGGTGGGGGGATGGGTCCTGACTGTTGTCTGTGCTTATGCGCCGAACAGCAGTTCAGAGTACCCGCCCTTTCTGGAGTCCTTGGAGGGAGTGCTGGAGGGTGCTCCTTCTGGGGACTCCATTGTTCTGCTGGGGGACTTCAATGCTCACGTGGGCAATGCCAGCAAGACCTGGAGGGGAGTGATTGGGAGGCATGGTCCCCCCTCTCTGAACCCAAATGGTGTTTTGTTATTGGACTTCTGTGCTCGTCATGGATTGTTCATAACGAACACCATGTTCCAACATAAGAGTGTCCATATGTACACCTGGCATCAGGATTCCCTGGGCCGCAGTTCCATGATGGATTTTGTAGTCGTATCGTCGGACCTGCGGCTACATGCCTTGGACACTGAGGTGAAGAGGGGGGCGGAGCTGTCAACTGATCACCACCTGTTGGTGAGTTGGCTCAGATGGTGGGGGAGGAAGCCGGTCAGATCTGGCAGGCCCAAACGTGTTGTGAGGGTCTGCTGGGAATGTCTGGCTGAGTCCCCTGTCAGAGCGAGCTTCAACTCCCACCTTCAGCAGAGCTTCAACCATGTCCCGAGTGAGGCGGGGGACATTGAGTCCGAATGGGCTGTGTTCCGTGCCTCTATTGTTGAGGCGGCCGGCCGGAGCTGTGGCCATAGGGTCATTGGTGCCTGTCGTGGCGGTAATCCCAGGACTCGTTGGTGGACACCAGCAGTGAGGGATGCCGTCAAGCTGAAGAAGGAGTCCTATCGGGCCTTCTTGACCTATGGGACTCTGGAGGCAGCTGATGGGTACCGACGGGCTAAGCGGCATGCGGCTTCGGCTGTTGCCGAGGCAAAAACACGGGCATGGGAGGAGTTTGGCGAGGCCATGGAGAAAGACTTCCGGACGGCTTCGAGGAGATTCTGGTCCACCATCCGGCGGCTCAGGAGGGGGAAGCAGTGCTCCATCAATACTGTGTACAATCGAGGTGGGGAGCTGCTGACCTCAACTCGGGACGTAGTGGGTCGGTGGAAGGAATACTTCGAAGACCTCCTCAATCCTACCAACACGTCTTCCGATGAGGAGGCAGAGCTGGTGGACTCAGGGGTGGACTCTCCTATCTCTGGGGCTGAAGTCGCTGAGGTGGTCAAAAAGCTCCTTGGCGGCAAGGCCCCGGGGGTGGATGAGATCCGCCCAGAGTTCCTTAAGGCTCTGGATGCTGTGGGGCTGTCCTGGCTGACACGCCTCTGCAGCATCGCGTGGACATCAGGGGCAGTACCGCTGGATTGGCAGACTGGGGTGGTCGTCCCCCTTTTTAAGAAGGGGGACCGGAGGGTGTGTTCCAATTACAGGGGAATCACACTCCTCAGTCTCCCTGGTAAGGTCTATTCAGGGGTCCTGGAGAGGAGGGTCCGCCGGATTGTCGAATCCCGGATTGAGGAGGAGCAGTGTGGTTTTCGTCCTGGTCGCGGAACAGTGGACCAGCTCTATACCCTCTTTGGGGTCCTGGAGGGGGCATGGGAGTTTGCCCAACCAGTCTACATGTGTTTTGTGGACCTGGAGAAGGCATTCGACCGTGTCCCCCGGGGTCTCCTGTCGGGGGTACTCCGGGAGTATGGGGTACCGGACCCCCTTGTACGGGCTGTCCGGTCCCTGTACGACAGGTGTCAGAGCTTGGTCCGCATTGCCGGTAGTAAGTCGGATTTGTTTCCGGCAAGGGTTGGACTCCGCCAAGGCTGCGCTTTATCACCGATCCTGTTCATGACTCGTATATGGACAGAATTTCTAGGTGCAGCCGAGGTGTTGAGGGGATCCAACTTGGTGGCCTCAGGATTGGGTCCCTGCTTTTTGCAGATGACGTGGTCCTGTTGGCTTCATCTGGTCGTGATCTCCAGCTCTTGCTTGAGCGATTCGTGGCCGGGTGTGAAGTGGCTGGGATGAGAATCAGCACCTCCAAATCTGAGACCATGGTCCTCAGCCGGAATAGGGTGGATTGCCCTCTCCGGGTCAGGAGTGAGGCCCTGCCTCAAGTGGAGGAGTTTAAATATCTCAGGGTCTTGTTCACGAGTGAGGGAAGGATGGAGCGCAAGATCGACAGACGGATCGGTGCGGCGTCTGCAGTAATGCGGACTCTGCACCGGTCTGTCGTGGTGAAGAAGGAGCTGAGCCAGAAGGCGAAGCTCTCGATTTATCAGTCGATCTACGTTCCTACCCTCACCTATGGTCATGAGCTGTGGGTTGTGACCGAAAGAACGAGATCTTGTATACAGGTGGCTGAAATGGGTTTCCTCCGCAGGGTGGCCGGGCTCTCCCTTAGGGATAGGGTGAGGAGCTCGGTCATCCGGGAGGGGCTCAGAGTAGAGCCGCTGCTCCTCCGCATCGAGAGGAACCAGTTGAGGTGGCTCGGGCATCTGGTCAGGATGCCTCCTGGACGCCTCCCTGGTGAGGTGTTCCAGGCACGTCCCTCTGGGAGGAGACCCCGAGGAAGACCCAGGACACGCTGGAGGGATTATATCTCTCGGCTGGCCTGGGAACGCCTCGGGGTCCCCCCGCAGAGTTGGTAAATGTGGCTGGGGAGAGGGAAGTCTGGGCTTCCCTGCTTAGGCTGCTGCCCCCGCGACCCGACCCCGGATAAGCGGCTGAAGATGAAGATGTAACTGGTTAGAGACAGGTCTGTACCTAGTAAGAGACAGATCTGTAACTGGTTAGAGACAGGTCTGTAACTAATTAGACACAAGTCTGTTACTAGTTAGAGACAGGTCTGTAACTAGTTAGAAGCAGGTCTGTAACTGGTTAGAGACAGGTCTGTAACTAGTTAGAGACAGGTCTGTAACTGGCTAGACACAGGTCTGTAACTAGTTAGACACAGGTCTGTAACTGGTTAGAGACACGGCTATAGCTGGTCATGGAAACGTCTATCGTTGCTTCTCCTCCCCCTCAGCCAACCAAACGGGTTATTTCTGTGGTACTTTTCAGATAGAGGAAGCAGCAGACCTGAGTAGTTTCTAAAACATTCAAAGAAATGTTGCTCTTCAGGACCAGAAATACTGGATGTAAAGACCAATATTTAGATTCAAATCTGGTTGCCGATCCCTGATTTAAACAGTAAATTAAGAAATGGAAAAGTAACGTCAGAAGTAGCGATATTACTTTTCAAATCCAATAATGAGTGAAGTAATTTTATTACAATTTACAGCAGTAACGAGTGAAAGTAACTAATTCCTTATTTCTCTGGGTTCTCTGAGGACATATCAGAGTTATTTCTAGGTTTTGCACAGTTTTCTTGATTGACTTCATTTTTGTCTAATTCTTTTAATTTTTTCACTAAAAATGTTTAAATAGTCATTGCATTTCTCTATGGAAAGGAGCTGAAGGCTGAAATGTTGAGGAGGATTTGTCAGTTTTTCAATCATCGCAAGAGATCCGAGAATGGTGAACATTCTTGTTAACTGTCTGAAATCAAAATACGTCTCTAGCTTTGCACAGCTCATTGTTATAATATCACTAACCGTTCATGATGAATTGTTTTGTACAGCTCATCATGAATTGGAGTATTGATTATAAATATATGTCTGTAATTATTCAGCCTGATCTCTCGGTGGCGCCTTTCTGTAAAATCAGCATTTTTAAAAAGGAAGACTTGTTTATAGAATGGATGAACAAATGTTATTTTCCCGTGGATTGAATGAAATATGTTTTGTTCTGTCTGTTAAACCTCGATAAGTCACGCATATCTGTTCTGGCTTGACTTCGTTACATCTATGAAAGGCAGAAAAGCTGAAAGATCGCAGTGGAGGGAAACATCTTGACCACAGCAACTCTTGGATTTAGTCCCATAATGCATTGCGTTTGACATATACTTCCTCTTTCCGCCATATTGCAGAACCGGTAAGATGTGTTTTTTTTCGTCATCTACAATCTTTAATGTATCTTAAGCATCGACAACTTTTAATCTAATCAATTGTCCCCATTTTGAAGTGAGTTCACATACATATTATTTTGAATGACTATCGACTACGTTCGCAAAGCCACTTTTTCTAATTTGCGCCTTAAAGTGAGAGTCTGTTCTCCTCAGTTCGGCCTGGGAATCGACCCGCCGACATCCCCGTTTCTCCTGCATTTAACTGCGTGTTCTTTCGTTTCTATTAAGTTTAAACCTGTCTTGTCTGTAATGCGGGCATGTGGCGCAGGTTTTAATAGTTGTTAATCTGTTAAATAGCGTTGTTTAGAAGGGTCAGTGTTGGTTCTGACTTAGTCTTTATTTAGGCTTTTAGAGGTCTGGGTCAGGGTTGGTTCTGACCCAGTCTTTATTTAGGCTTTTAGAGGTCAGGGTTGGTTCTGACCCAGTCTTTATTTCGGCTTTTAGAGGTCGGGGTTTGGGTTGGTTCTGACCCAGTCTTTATTTCGGCTTTTAGAGGTCGGGGTTTGGGTTGGTTCTGACCCAGTCTTTATTTAGGCTTTTAGAGGTCTGGGTTTGGCTTGGTTCTGACCCAGTCTTTATTTCGGCTTTTAGATGTCTGGGTCAGGGTTGGTTCTGACCCAGTCTTTATTTTGGCTTTTAGATGTCTGGGTCAGGGTTTGTTCTGACCCAGTCTTTATTTCGGCTTTTAGAGGTCTGGGTTTGGCTTGGTTCTGACCCAGTCTTTATTTCGGCTTTTAGAGGTCTGGGTTTGGGTTGGTTCTGACCCAGTCTTTATTTCGGCTTTTAGAGGTCTGGGTCAGGTTTGGTTCTGACCCAGTCTTTATTTCGGCTTTTAGAGGTCTGGGTTTGGCTTGGTTCTGACCCAGTCTTTATTTCGGCTTTTAGAGGTCTGGGTCAGGGTTGGTTCTGACCCAGTCTTTATTTCGGCTTTTAGAGGTCTGGGTTTGGGTTGGTTCTGACCCAGTCTTTATTTCGGCTTTTAGAGGTCTGGGTCAGGTTTGGTTCTGACCCAGTCTTTATTTTGGCTTTTAGAGGTCTGGGTTTGGCTTGGTTCTGACCCAGTCTTTATTTCGGCTTTTAGAGGTCTGGGTTTGGGTTGGTTCTGACCCAGTCTTTATTTTGGCTTTTAGAGGTCTGGGTCAGGTTTGGTTCTGACCCAGTCTTTATTTTGGCTTTTAGAGGTCTGGGTCAGGTTTGGTTCTGACCCAGTCTTTATTTCGGCTTTTAGAGGTCTGGGTCAGGGTTGGTTCTGACCCAGTCTTTATTTCGGCTTTTAGAGGTCTGGGTTTGGCTTGGTTCTGACCCAGTCTTTATTTCGGCTTTTAGAGGTCTGGGTCAGGGTTGGTTCTGACCCAGTCTTTATTTCGGCTTTTAGAGGTCTGGGTTTGGTTCTGACCCAGTCTTTATTTCGGCTTTTAGAGGTCTGGGTCAGGGTTGGTTCTGACCCAGTCTTTATTTCGGCTTTTAGAGGTCTGGGTTTGGCTTGGTTCTGACCCAGTCTTTATTTCGGCTTTTAGAGGTCTGGGTTTGGCTTGGTTCTGACCCAGTCTTTATTTCGGCTTTTAGAGGTCTGGGTTTGGGTTGGTTCTGACCCAGTCTTTAGGCTTTTAGCGGTTTGGGTTGGTTCTGACCCAGTCTTTAGGCTTTTAGAGGTCTGGGTCAGGGTTGGTTCTGACCCAGTCAGACCAGCCTGATGAAGCTTTGGCAGCATCATCCTCCATGTTGGGTTAAATAAAGCGAACAGTGGTTTTTATGTAAATGTGGAGCTGTTGGAAGCAGCAGGCTGTTTGTGATGGAAAACATTTTCAGCTTTGCGAACTAAACAAATCGCCTCCAATGTTCATGAAGTTATTTAGCAAACGAGACGTTAGATTTGCTGGAAAAAGGCGGTTTCTTGTGGAAAGGTTTGATCCAGAAGATGTGAAAACTAAACTTCTTAGTGGATGGTAAAGATGTTGCTGGATTGTACACATCTAAACATTTTGTATGTTGTGTGTCTGCAGGCATCATGGTGCGCATGAATGTTCTCGCAGATGCTCTGAAAAGCATCAACAACGCTGAGAAGCGTGGGAAACGCCAGGTCCTTATCCGGCCCTGCTCCAAGGTTATTGTGCGCTTCCTAACCGTCATGATGAAGCACGGTGAGACGCTCATCACACCGCCGACAACAAGCGCTGATGGTCAGCACGCTAATAAATCACTCCTTACCTGATGTTCCCTTCATGCCTCCAGGTTACATTGGTGAGTTTGAGATTATTGACGACCACAGAGCCGGAAAAATCGTTGTCAATCTCACAGGTCGGCTGAACAAGGTAAGATTTCCCAACTCTGGAAGCGAGTGATGTTTACGGGCCGGTGTGTGAAGGTGGAGCGTAAACCGGGTATTTTCCTCCGTTTCCAGTGTGGAGTGATCAGTCCACGTTTTGACCTCCAGCTGAAGGATCTGGAGAAGTGGCAGAACAACCTGCTGCCGTCGAGACAGTTTGGGTGAGAATCCCCGTAAATACGAACAGATCTGTTCCAGTTATACTGTAGATGTGGCGAGACAGCATCTGCTGGCAGACGTTCCAGTCTCCTGCTACAACCCAGGAGAAGAAACAATGTCTTCAAGGGTTGGAATGTGGAGCTCCATCCTGCAACTTTCAGATGTTTCCTTCCCAAACACTCCTTAATCCGATGAATGGCTGCTTCCAGTCCTCTGCAGAGCTCACCCTGACGTGCAGATGGAGCCGTTTCATTCTGGTCTGATGCATCTTAAAGACGCAGGATGGAGGATCTTCAGGACTAAATCATGGAAGTTAATGAGAAACATGAGGCCAGTTCAGGGACATGCAGTAATGTTGCCATAAATGAGTCATTTCCGTAAACCTTTCGGATCAACACATTGACTGGTGTGAAGTTAAACTGGTTTCCAGCAGCTGGTTCAGGACGACTGGTTTTAGTCCTACGAGGTTCAACTAAAACCCGTCGTCCTGTTTTAGAGAAACGGATCTACAGTAATTTCTAGTTATTTGGAAAGTTAAATATGCGGGAGTCATGGAAAATATCCGGACATCGAGGCCGGTCCTCGTTCCGGCGACTGAGGGTCACCGTCCTGCAGATGTATCCCTGCTCCAACACACCTGATGCACATTCATCTGCATCAAGGTTGATGAAGCAGAGAAACATCTAAAACCTGCATCTCTGAAGGAGTTCCACGTGGCTGAAGTTAGTGCTTCATCCTGGACGCCGTGATCACCGAGGAGCCGACACGGGACCGACGTCTGGGGGAGCGTTGGCGCGGAGATGCTCCTCGTTACGTTGACGTCCCTCCCGCTAGAGTTCTCGCTCTGATGGACGTCGCTTTGGGGGAAGCGTCTGCTGCGAGACTGTGGAGTAGATTACAATAGAATTTAGTAGAATAAAGTGGAACAGTTGAAATGGCTTCTGGTCCAGACTTGCTCCAAGGGTTTAAACGTTCCTGATAAAAGGTCGTAGCGGACGCGTGGAAACGTCGGCGGACTGTCTCCTCGCAAACGGCGAGTTTGGGATCTTTGCCTTCGGGAACTCGTGAAGGAGAAGCGGCGCTCCCCGGCAGTGGACGCTGCCGCCGTCTGGGCTCGCTGAGCCGATGTCGACGGTGTCCTCATCCTGAGAGGCGGCGTTGAGCGCCGGACCTCGTACTGAAGTGTCGTCACGTTAACATTACTAGAGACACTTTATCGTTCTGGTCAGAGGTGTTGGTTCGTGTGTTTTTGTCACGCCGTTTCCACGCGCCCGTCCTGGTTGTTGGTGTCCAATTCTGCGAGACTTGTTATTGATCAGATAAATAACTTGTTGATACGAAAACCTTTGACTATTTTGCTCTAAATTGCATTATTTGGGAAAAATACATCTGCAGCCACAACGTGTATTAAATACCGAGAGCAGCGTGAATACGTAGCTGGTGAGGAAATAAACCTGATTTAGGTGGTAATGTGTCGACTCCGTCCACCAGAACATAAAACATGTTTCTGTAACTGCTGGAAGGGGAATGTGAGTCCCTGCGGCGACCTGTCCAGGTGTCTTGCTTGTTGCCATGGAAACGGCGACGCTGCATCGGAGCAAACAGGAAGCTGTTCACACTGAACGTGTTTTACACAGAAAAAAATATAAAAACTCAAACGTTTGAGATTAAAAGCTTTTCTCTTCTAAAACCTATAAAAACTTTGACACTACAGGACATCATGTTGACGTTGCAGTAAAGCGGTTTTCCTCCGTACCGCCATTTAACCCTTCGCTGCCCGGCACAACACGAGCCGCTCGGCTTAATCATTATTCTTATTATATCAGGTGATGAAAGTCAGTTAATGGGTTATAAATCAGCTGCTGCTGGAACTTATTCAAACTGTAATAAAACCTTTTCTTGGCGCCGTCATCGAAGCTGGAACTGATGTTTGACCTTTGACCTCCACAGATACATTGTGCTGACCACCTCAGCTGGCATCATGGACCACGAAGAGGCCAGACGGAAACACACAGGAGGCAAAATCCTTGGATTCTTTTTCTAAAACATAAAGAACTGCAAATAAAAACAACCAGAGAAAAGCTGTGTGACTCTTTTCTAAATAAAAATGTTGAAGCTTCACGTCTCTGCGGGACACACGGATAAAACACGCCTTGAGGTTTCTATGGCAGGAAGACGTGCAGCTTGATCATACCGGCGGTCTGCAGAAAAACATGAATGAACTACATTTTATACAGCCAGATATTAATCATGCATTAGAAAACTTAAAATGATGGAATGTTTTGTCCACAAGTTTTCCACTTGGAAGGAAAAGAATTTAAACTGAAAGTGTAACGACGGTAAGCAGCCAAACCACTAATCAAACAATTATTATGCATGGTGGTGTTGAAGCAGAATGTGGGGGGGAAAAAAAACTGGAATATTCTAAATAAATGGAATATATGAATGCAGAGGTGAGCACAGTCATGAAGGAGTTAATCTCTGCAAGATGCTTCTCCAGAAGACCTGAACAAGGTGAGCAGGTCTCAGCGGAAGGACACGAGGAAATCCAGGTGCGTTGGAGAAGGGATGCATCTAAAAGTTGCAGCGCTGGAAGTTTCCGGGTGAAAAAGTAGCAATGTTTTAGTCCAGGGGTGTTAAACTGCAGTCCTGGAGGGCCGGTATCCTGCAGGTTTTTGTTGTCTCCATGCTCCAACACACACCTCACCGACTCTCAAACAGATTGACAAGAAGCTGCTGGATCCATTGATTTGAATCAGCTCTGTTGGTGGAGGGAAACAACAAAAGTCTGCCGGATTCCGGCCCTCGAGGACTGGATTCTGACACCCCTGTTTTAGTCCATGCTAGACCTCCAGACAGCCTGAGCCCCGTCCTCTCCAACATGCTGCATAAACAACTAAACGTAGTAGTAGGTCCAATGCAGCATGGTGTCCAGGATCCAACAGGATTTAGACGTTCCAGCTTCATCTGAAGCAGCTTCATGAGGAAACCAGTTTACTGCTGCCGACTACAACGCTTGTTCCCAAACAGGAGCTCCTTCGTTTTAACGACCAAAAAGCTTTCTTCTTCAAAATAAGGCCGAATCCTCTGCTCTGCGGCGTTTCTCAGACTCGTCCCATTAAATGCTGCAACGTTTGTGTGTTCAGGCCTGGAAAACGCGTCCTGCATGTAAATAAAACATCCAAATACAAAAAGTTAAGCAAAGACGTCTCAGCTGGTGTCTGCGTGGAACAGTCAGCGCCTCAGGGACCCCCAGGTTCTCCAGGGGACCCCAGATGGGGGACAACTGGACCAGAAGAGCTGGACTGCAGGAACTGGGGTGTAAGTACAGTTTCTTATGTAAGATGTGATCAGTTTTCCTGCTCTCACTTCCAAAAACAAAGGAAGACACAACCAAAGAGTTCAAATGGTGTACGGACCAAGTGATGATCGAGAACAAAAGGGAGAAAATCACGTAATGCATCACCCACCTGCTGAATTATTTCTGGTTCAAGGGCTCTTAGATATACAGAAATAGAGAACGGTCGTACTCGTCTATATTTTTTTATTTTTGTTATCTCGCGAAAACAGGTTTATTTTATCGTTATCTCCAGATGAGCGGGATCGTTTTCTCATAACACGATTATTTATTCTGAAGACCCAGAATCTTGTCTATAGAAGAAATCCATCAAGTGTCTATTTCTGATTTGACCAGATCCCAAGTCCTGGATAGTTATCAATAAACACCATATTCCTGTTGATGTACTGCGCTCCAACAAACAAAATTCATTTAAGTGCATCTGAGTTGTAGTTGTTCCTTCAGTGACTATTAAAAGCAACTGCATCTTCTGTACACTGTTAATCGTTTGTAAAAAGCTTTTGCAGTGTTTCCTCTCACCACTGTGACTTCTTCCGTGGTCCTCAGCGTATTTTGCTTTCGTCCCAAACCTCCTGCAGTCTGGCTGCTGACCTCACATGAGACTGAGAGGATGGACGTTAACAGCCTACTAATGCAACACTTCTGTCCAGATGCTCCTTGTGCGCTAACAGCAAACAAACCACTTCCCTCATGGGTTGACAGCACTTAAGCGCTACCTTGTAAAAGAAAAAAAGACTCTTGATGCTTCTGTTTGGAAAACTAATCTCGGTGTATTAAAGCTCTGTTAGCAGTGAGGATTCGGACATGAAAGCATTTTGTATCCTCATGGGAAGTAAGCCAATCGTTTTAGATTGGCTTGTAGAAAATTGGATGGCATTTGTAGAAGAAGAAGCAAATGACCCCACACAGTTACCTCCATTCTGTTATTTTTATAAATTGAACCTTCAGATGAAGTAAATTTGCCTAAAGACCAACTTTAATGAAAATCTACCTTAGAAACTTATCAGGGCTTTGGAGTCTGGCATGGGGATAATCTGTCAGTTTCTTTCAGCTCATCTGGATTAGACTGTCATTTGTTCTTTAGACTCAAGACAAAGACAAAGATTTAACGAAGATATAAAAGTTCAAAAGAGAACAACGCTACTTTATGTCAGGGGGTAGCTGGTATTTGATCTGTTTAACAAACTTCTAACATCCACTAAATGAAGTTCTCTCAGATTAATCGTATTGTAGTGAGTGGGAGTGCCTAGGATAGAGAGTAAACAGAGGTGATAAAAGGACTGATTCCGTTTGTGCGAGTCGTTCTGGGGAGAGGAGCTTGGTGACTGCTATCGGGTAATAACCCAGCCAAGCAACCGTCTAGAGCTCAGTGGGCCTGGTGGGAGGGTGCCAGCAGTGAAGACAGTTCGTGGGACTGTAGGGTGAGTTTGCCATCCAGGCAGGGATAGGAGGAGTTAGGGGGCCATGTAGGAGCACACTCTTCCACCCCCCAGCTATAGGAGAGTTCCTCCTGACATTACTGGAGGCCTCACCGCACTGGGCCGGCATCTGCCTGGGACAGCTAATTGCGCCAAACCAGCACAAAGCTCAGACCCTGGGAGAGGGTCTCAACCCTGGTGAAAGTTAATTAGGCTTTATTTTAATTCTATAAACTGTGTAGATGTGTGGAGTGACTGAGTGTAGGAAAGTTTTAAGGGTTTTTCTTGCACCCGGTATTGGATCTTGGATTGGGTGTAGGAGTCATTTAATAAGTAGTTGGATATTGCTGCTGCTTGCCTTACGGTGAGACCAGGGATGGGTGGGTCCTAAGAGTTCCCTCCGAAGTGGCAAGTTTGCTGTGTGGGTGTAAAAGTGGGGACCTTCTTCTGCAGATCTATGTTGTGAAGTGGGTGGTTTTGAGGCTTTGCCTTGTGGCTCCTCCCAGCTTGGCCATGTACTAAAGGGAGCAAGTGACTGCTCGGATACAAACTGCTAATCTGACTACCGAATCCCAGACAGGTGTGAGACTGGCTGCCTTATCAACTGTAAAAAATAAAGGTTGTGTTATTATTATGTCTTTGCCTCCTCATTCATTCCCCTAGGGACTCTGCCTCAGGGCAGGGACATTACAGTATTAAATTATTGCTTTACATAAAACATCGAGATGCAGAGAGCATTAAAGACAATCAAATAACAAGAAAAGTAAACTAAAGTGATTAAATAAAAAGAGAGAGAATAAAAATGTTTTGAATAAAAATGACAGTCTGAGGGGGCTGCACAGTGGCCGGGTGGTTAACACTGTGGCCTCACAGCAAGAAGGTTGCTGGTTCAATCCTTGGCAAGGTTTGGTTAGTGGCCTTTCTGTGTGGAGTTTGCATGTTCTCCCCATGTATGCGTGGGTTCTCTCCGGGTTCTCCGGCTTCCTCCCACCATCCAAAGACATGCATGTTAGGTTAACTGGTTACTCTAGATTGCCCATAGGAGTGACTGTGAGCGGTTGTTTGTCTCAGTGTGGCCCTGCGATGGACTGGCGAGCTGTCCAGGGTGTACCCTGCCTTCATCAAAAGCCAGCTGGGATAGACTCCAGCTTCCCCGCGACCCTGAATTGGATTAAGCGGTTTGGAAAAAGAATGAAGAATTACAGTTTGAGGAATTAATAGTTACTTTGATAAAAGGCGACACATCAAAAAGTTTTTAATCTTGATTGAAAGCAGCTGGGAATTTCACATGTGAGGAGCATAAAAACTGAACACTGCCTCCATGCAAGGCTGGATTATCCGATTGACATTATGGGCCCAGGCCTTGGGGCCCATGGCCACTTGGGGCCCGCGTTGGGCATACACCAGCAGTTTGGACATGAAACATGTTCATATTGAGTCCAGGACTAGATCCAGGTTTCTGGTTTTGTCATTAGTTTTAATGTAGCTGTCTGAAGCTGGTTTTTGACTTTGAATCTTTCTTCTTTGGCTACAAAGACAAATATTTCTGTTTTATCTTCATTAAACTGAAGGAAGTTCTGGAACATCTTGTCTTTAATTGGGTCGATGCATTTGATCAGAGTTTGGACTATAGTCTCGGCATAACTATGTTAACATATTTGTTCTCCATAACTTGAGCGAGCGGGAGCATGTAGATGTTGAACAGCAATGGCTCCAACATGGAGCCTTGTGTAAAACCACAAGTTATTTTAGTTCAGAATTGCGGTTACATATACACACAAAGTAGTCCTGTCCTTTAAAAAAGACTCAAACCACTTCATTGCGGTGAATGTCATTTAAGACCTTAACCAGAGCAGTCTCAGTGCTGCGGCGTGGCCGAAAACCTGACTGGTTGACATATAAAACGTTATCTATTGTCAAAAAGTTGTGTAACTGTTGAAAGACAGTTTTTCTATAATCTGACGGAGAAAGGGGAGGTTTGATATCAGCCTGTAGCTGCTCATGAGGGATGAGTCCAAGTTTTTCTGTTTCAGTCGAGCCTTGACGATGGATGTTTTTAGGGTCTGAGGGAAGATGCCTAAAAGCAGAGACATATTTACAATCTTTACAATGTCTGAGGTCACATCCTGAAACATTCCTGAAAAACCATGTTGGCAGGAAAGCAAGACAGCAAGTGGTGGTTTTCAGATGACCTTATCCAGGTTTTTCTGACTGATTGTAGAAAAGGTCGTTACGTAGTTTAATGGACACAGCGAGGACATAAGTCTGCCCTGTTCTGGAAGCACTGACTGTCTGAGTTTCAGATTTTTGTTGGTAAAGAAAGAAGTGAACTCATTGGTTGGATAGAAGTTCTGGAGATACTGACTCATGAGGATTAATTAGTCTGTCTATAGTAATGAACAAGGCTTGAGCGTTATTGCTGTTTGCAGCAATGATGTCAGAAAAGAAATGTTGTCTTGCATTTCTGAGCTCCAGATTATAAATTCTCAATCTTTCTTTATAGATCTCGTAGTTAAGCTGCAGCTTTGTTTTCTGCGACCTAAGCTCAGCTTTTCCTGTTTTTCAGCTCTGACCAGCATGTTTTCCATGGAGCTCCCTTTGTAGCAGTGATCACTTTCCCCTTGATTGGAGCAGCAGCATCAATAATGTCATTTTACTATTGGAATGATCCAGAAGCTCATTAACTGAAGGCCAAGGGAAGGGGGTGATGGAGAGGAAGCTTGTATGAACATTTCAGTGGTATTTTCACCATTTTTTGGGCGTTCTTATCAATAACGACAGTAGTCTCAAAGAAAACACCATCCATCACTACAACCTTGGAAATAGTCAGACCTTTACAGATGACCAGATCTCTGTTGGGTGTTTTTTTTCTTCACATGTTGAGTTTGACCAAAGTTATCAATAATATATTTTTATTTTTGCCTTTGTCCTGGTAATTATCAGCATGAATGTTAACATCACCAACAATAACTACAGTCGTAGTCAACACTGATTACTGACAACAGTTCAGCAAAGTAATTGAAAAAGGTAACAGTATTTAAGAGGCCTGTATATGCTCACATACAACACTTGAGATGGGAATTCATCTTGAGAGCCACATATTCAAATGAAGCTTTTTTTTTTTTTTTTTTTTTATCTGGTTGCATTGGAGGGAATCATTAAACCAAACAGCCACTCCGTTTTATTCAATCCGGCTTCACTCACAGATCTGAAGTTTGGAGGAGTTGCTTCAATAAGAACAACTGAATCTTTTTCTCTCTAACCAGGTTTCTGTTTAAAACAAGAAATCAAATTGTGCTTTGTAATGAAATCATTGATTTAAAATATTTTCCTGTCAAGGATGTGACATTGAGTAGAGCTAGTTTCAGTGTGCTGAGAGCATCATCTGTCCTGTTTTTGTCATCAGCAGGCAGAAGGTCATGATGAATGAACACAAGATTTAATAAGTTTATAGAGTATTTTATTGTTTTTGAGTATTTACAACCCTTTTATTGTTACATATTAAAACGAGAAAAAAAAAAGAAATCTACTTGCATATTGGGGCCCGACTAATCCTGAGGAGAGCCATGAGTACCGATATAGTTGTAACTGGAGGAGCTTGTATCATCGCTCTTGCTTCCTGCTCTTGGAGAGGATGGATGCTTTTTCTCTCCCTCCCGTTCCCACTCTGACCTGCTGCTTCTTTGTATTGTCAATCTATCTATCTGAACCTCTTGCTCCATTTCCTGCTGAATTTAAATCATGGATCTGGTCAGCTGGTCTCAGTGAAACTCATCAAATCTTTTTCCCAAAGAATGGGCGAAGGGGAGCCCACAGGTCCCGACGGAATGCATGCTGCTGTATACATGATGAAGATCATGTGTCTGCTGCTTCTTTCTGTGGAGGATTTCTACACAACTGGATTTATTATAACTGGGTTTCTGCTGTTTGGTGTGTGTGGTTTCCTGGTGTCTCGCAAATTTTGGAAGATCTGTGATGGACTACGCCGAGCAACTAGCACTCGAACTCATGCGTGACAGCACTGGACCGTGACTGGAGCTGGTCGTGGTTCTGGAGCTCATCCGTAAGTGGGAAACATCTTGGAGAGGCGGTTGCTCGGTTTTGGTGGAAACTGACCCCCGATTCAGCTGTTTCGGAGTCAGACTGAGACCACTAAGGACTCAAAGCTGAACCAAACGAAGCTTTGCTTGACCTAAAACAAAGCTGTTATCTGGATCTGGCTCCATGACTGGCCTTGGGCAGGCTGGTTATCACGTCTCCTGGAATGTAATGCTGCCTGATGCTCAGGCCCCCCTCCTAACCCCCCTCCCTTTCTCAGGCCTGTGGAACTTAAACTGAACTCAGCTCTCAATTCAATTCAGTTCAACTTTATTTATATAGCGTCAAATCACGGCGATGCCATCTCAAGACGTTTTACAGACAGAGAAGAAAACATCATGAAAGCCAATTCATAACAGCCTATATAAGGAAACCAACAGATTGAGTTGAGTCCAACCCAATCTCCCATCCTGAGCAAGCACACTGGCGACAGTGGGAAGGAAAAAACTCCCTTTTAACAGGAAGGAAACCTCCGGCAGAACCCGGCTCAGGACAGGCAGCCATCTGCCTCTGCTGTGTGGGGGGAAGAGGACAGAAAGACAACAGACAACAGGAACTGCTACTCCCGGCCAGGGAGACCTGCTGAGACAGGAGACATACATGTTAATGACACAACACTGTTATTCGGGGGGGGGGGGGAGCTCAGTGTATCAGGAAATGTCCCTCAGCAGTCTAAATCTATAGCAGCATAACTAAGGGATGCTAACCATCCCTAGCTATAGGACTTATCAAAAAGATAAGTCTTCAGCCTAGTCTTAAAGCTGGGGAGGGTGTCTGCTTCCCTAACACTAACTGGGAGCTTATTCCATAAGAGAGGGGCCTGATAACCAAAGGCTCTGCCTCCTGCTCGGCTCTTTGAGACTCTAGGAACCACAAGTAAGCCTGCAGTCTGCGAACGAAGTACTCTGCTTGGTATATAAGGAACTATGAGGTCTTTGATATATAGTGGTGCCTGGTTGTGGAGGGCTTTATATGTAAGGAGAAGGATTTTAAATTCTATTCTAGATTCAACAGGCAGCCAATGAAGAGAGGCTAAAACTGGAGAAATATGATCTCTCCTGCTGGTTCTGGTCAGGACTCTGGCTGCAGAATTCTGGATCAGCTGAAGGGTTTTCAGGGCATATTTAGGACAGCCCAGTAATAGAGAGTTACAGTAATCTAGTCTCGAAGTAACAAAAGCGTGAACCAGTTTTTCTGCATCACTCTGAGACAGAATGTCCCTAATTTTGGCTAAATTACGTAAATGAAAGAAGGCTGTTTTAGTAACCTGCTTAATATGTGGACCAAAGGACAGGTCAGGGTCAAATATTACTCCAAGGTTTCTCACTGTAGCACTGGAAGCTAAAGTAATGCCATCCAGGTTCATTACAAAACTGGAAAATTTAGCTCTGAGTTTTTCAGATCCAACGAGAATTACTTCAGTCTTATCTGAGTTTAAGAGGAGAAAATTGTTTATGAGACAATTTTGTAGCCTATCAGGCTTATTTGTTTCATCTGGTTTAAAGGATAAATATATGTGAGTATCATCTGCATAACAATGAAAGTTTATTCCATGTTGTCTAATAATTTTGCCGAAAGCGAGTGTGGTAAATAATATTTGACATAATATTTGACATATTAAATACCTCTGCTGCAGAGGGAACCTGGGCCACGCGTAGTGGCCCGCGGCCACGCACCCTTTCCAGACAGCACTCAGCGCACAAAGGATGAAGCGGCAACGACGTGTTAAAGAAGTGACAATTTATTGAGCGTTGTGAATAAAATACAGATTACAGAAATACGCCGGCGTAGTAGGGAACGGGTGAAGTCCCCCCTTCCCGTGCTGCCTTCCCAATTTAAACTCTATCATTCTCCACACCCATTTCTTCATGTTTGCCTGCCGCATGCAACATTCCAGGTCACCGCGACCGCACCAGCTCTAACCTTAAATGGACTCTATATTCAGATAAACAGTGCAGTCAAACCTTTTCCCTTAGTTGGACTCTATCTTCAGATAAACAGTGCAGCCAAACATTGTCTCAGAGATCTTTACAAAACACTGTGACCGTTCCTTCTACTCATAGGAAAACAGGATCATAGATCATTTAGTTCTGCAGTTTTTACTTTACCACAGGAGCATATATAGTGTAAAGAGTATTGGTCCAAGTACAGAACCTTGAGGAACTCCATGACTTACTGTAGTTTGTGAGGAGGACTTGTCATTTACATGAACAAACTGAAGTGTATCAGATAAATATGATTTAAACCAGCTTAACGCTGTACCTGTAAATCCAACCACCTGTTCTAGTCTCTGTAACAGAATGTTATGATCGACTGTATCAAATGCAGCACTAAGATCAAGCAAGCACTGCCACTGATCCTGCCCTGGCTTAAGGAGTGGGATGAGTTTTTCATTGTCATGCCAAAATAATTACATTTTATCCGACTCACAGCCTGAGTCATTTACTCACCTTGTCCACTGTGTGTAAGAAAAAAGCTAAACAATTATCTAGCTCATATCCAGCAAGAAATATTTATATGAAACAAACAGTTTATTAAACAGCTAAATCATAACATTTGATATATTAATAATCGTAGTAAATATGTAAATAAGACAGGCTGCACAATGGCATGGTGGTTAGCACTGTGGCCTCACAGCAAGAAGGTCACTGGTTTGATCCTTGGCTGGGCCGGGATTTGGACAGTGGCCTTTCTGTGGGGACCATGTTCTCCCCGTGTGTGCGTGGGTTCTCTCAGGGTTCCTCGCACAATCCAAAGACATGCATGTTAGGTTGACTGGTTACTCTAAATTGCCCTTAGGAGTGAATGTGAGTGGTTGTTAGTCTCTGTGTGGCCCTGTGATGCACTGGCAAGCTGTCCTGGGTGTACCCTGCCTTTCGCCCAAAGACAGCTTCCCTGTGACCCTTAATTTGATTAAGCGGTTAGGAGAATTGTGACGACCCCACCATTATATTAACTTTGTTTCATTGTTTATCCCTCTGTTAAGCATTTGCAGGTGCCGTCCTAATCAGTGGCATGAGCCACACCTGGGCTCGGTGTGCTCTGCCACCTGTTAAAACCTCCAGGCAGTCAGACCTCAGTGTCTCCCAGGCTGGGAGATCACCCTGGCTTTGTGCAGACTTGGCACTGGTTTACTTGATTTAGGTTGCTTTGGTTGTGTTTTGGTTAAGTTCATATTTTGATTATGTTCCTTTAATAAAGTTTGTCTTTGTAAAACACCCACTTTTGTGCCTACCTCCCTTCTTGGTTGCAGCCTTTTGAGCCAGGCTGTAACAAAATGAATGAATGAATATAAATTAGACCAAATAATTCTACTCAGAAAGGCTGCAGACTTTTTACAAAATCTGTTATTTTGAATGAATTGACAGTATCTGCAGAGGTTACAAACCAAACTGTTATTGGTGGTAGTTGCTCTTTTAAACTGAAAATGGTTTCAGGCTCAAACACAGCAATGCGGTTGTGTCTTTGCAGGCTTTTGTTTAATAAGTCAGTTTAAAATACTGTCCTTATGAAATCAGGACAACATGCAAATCACCAGAGCCAGGTCTTTGTCTTTCAGTCGTGAGAAATGACCAGTAGCTTGTTTTTCTGGTTACTACTACTTCTTTATGAAGTAGCCAGAATGGTGTTGCCCGATTGTAGACTCATGACACCAGGTACAAGTTAAAAACGAACTTTTGTCATTTTCCTGTTGACGCTCCAGCATCCATCTTGCATCCTACCTGACCTGTTAGCTCTCTCCAGCCAGCAAAAGACGATCTTACAAAGGCTCTTGTTTTGTCTCTTTTATTCTTGTTTCTTTCTAGAAATACATATGATAGATGTCACTGTGTTATCAAACACATCCAGGACGCAGAGTTTTAATCTCAGAAAGTTACATCATGTGTCTTTAAGATAGTGATCTGGTCCAAATGAACTTTTTCTGGTCCATTCTCCATGAAATTATGTTTGTTTTATTTATTCTTATGTAAGCTGCTCAGGAGAACATGATAACTATTTGATCTGGTTTTCTTCTGCAGTTGCTGTTCACATGAGCACTTCCCAGTGGACATTTATGGTCTTGGAAATATGAGGGGGAGTCTGAGGGAGAGATGCAAACAGCTCTGGGTATCACTTTGCTTTCTGTATGGGTTCCTCCCAGTCATGGTGACTGACTAATGTATTTATTGGTGCTTTCTCAAGAATTATAAGGAAATGGTAAAAATTGGCTCCTGGATAACTGTCTACCTGAATGTTTGGGTTGGTGTAAGAGGGAAACCAGTTGGGGTTGGTGTCCCCAAGTAACACCACTGGCTTCTGGCTTCGAATGAACCAGTCAACTAGTTTTCTGTGTGGTCTAGCTAGGTGTGATATTGGTCTGAGTAGAGTAGGGGAATGTGCTTGTTGTGGAAGTCACAAGTTGGTAATTATACACTGTCCAAGCTGACTGCTGGTGACTATTATTGTTGATAGAGTTGCCATGTTATTTCAACAGAAATCATTGTTTACCAGGTGCAGA
Source organism: Telmatherina bonti (assembly GCF_933228915.1). Taxonomy (NCBI): domain Eukaryota; kingdom Metazoa; phylum Chordata; class Actinopteri; order Atheriniformes; family Telmatherinidae; genus Telmatherina; species Telmatherina bonti. Next base: position 155,135 of record NC_136621.1, read on the forward strand.
AGTTGACCTTGGATCAAATCTAACTTCCACATGTTGTGAAGTGTGGGATTGGAGGAATGGAAAGTGTGGGGCCCAGGTCTGTGGGATGCTGACCTACAGCCGGCTGCCGGTTGGTGGAACCCTCCGAAGCCTTACCAGGTACATCATGTCCCCTGGGGATGTTTGTCATGGGGGGCTCAGATGTGGCAGAAATGGTCACAGTGACCTTCTGTAGCCCAATCATCATTTGTGCATTTCCCCCACCTGGATTTTTTCCTTTTTCCGAGGGGTCCGGCCAGATCAAGGTCGGTCCCACCAGCAGAGCAGGTAAAACTTCCTGAAAACTGCTTTTATTTCTAAGAATTTTGGAAATTTAAAAAAAAAAGTTTGTCCGACAGTGAAATATGCTCTGCACAAAGCCTACAGGAATCTAATGAATATCCCCAAATGGACAATAAGGCTTTAACCGTGAAAAGGTTTTGCTTTTTTCCTGTTTTGTTTTAATGTAAAAATGCATGTGAAAGCTCATCCTTTTTAACCCCCATCAACCTGCAGACATGATGTTTTCAGCCTCAGTCGTCAGATTCTGAGGCTAAAATTATGTGAAATGAATGCATGGATAGATATAGCATCATAAAGAGCAACCAAAACTGAGTTTATTAGAGACAGAAGTTTGTAGAAATAACACACAGATCAACAGTGACTGTTCTCATCTGCACATCGTTCTCTCAGGTCTTGGCTTTTAGGAGAAAAAACATTGGCATTGAAACAAACAACAAAATGATTTACCTGTTTTACCTCAAGGAGGCACTGTGCATCAGAAACCTCCTCTTGACTTTATTTTTAATATTTATTTCCCTTTTGGTCCTTTGACACACATTTTGTCTTATATAATACAGTTTCTGAGACTTTTTGCATCACTTTATGGCCGACTTTGCTCAAAATCCTATTTAGCACAATCTAATACTTGTCTTCTGCCCCTAAGAGATTGCAGAGAGCAGAAGACTACACCATCTTAATTTGGACATATCACATGGTAATTACAATTGAAAAAGAAATGTCAATTTCATGTTTAGCATTTTGTTGAAGGGCCAAATAAAGACCTCATACTAAAAAATTGACTTTTCTTATAATCTTTTCTGGCTTAAAACTGTTTTTTAAACAAGTAATAATCTGTCTTTACAAAAGTTTAATAAAAATAGTTTTATCATGAATCACTCATTGTGGATTTACAAAACAGAATATCTGAATAAATACTACATTTAGCAGCTGGATTGTAGACCTCCTGGATGAGATATAAGATGTAGAAAATCACATAAAGGGTAAATTATTCATCACAGATTACCCTACAAAGTTTCACACTGTTGTTGTTTGTTTTTTGTTTATTCTCCTGCTACTGCTCTGAGTATATCAGGTATCAGAAAACCATCCACTGGGCTGCATGATGGTGATTACTGTCACCTCACAAATGTTTCTCCTGGGTAATCGCGGGGGAAGGTGTTACCCTGCAGGGTGGATTATCTCTGCATTGGCCCTGTCCAGGATGCCCCCAGCTTCTTGCTCAATAGCAGGTGGGACACACTCCAGCCCTCACCAATCCTGAACTGGATAAAATGGGTGAAAAGAATGAATGGATGGAAATCGCCCCAGAATAAACAGGTTACTGAACAGTTACTTTGTTATTGTGAAACAATAGATTTCCTTCTGAATGCTACAAATTTCTTCAGTCTTCACCAAAGCTGCATTTTGCTCCAACGCATCAATTTTTCTGCTCGCTGCCAACTTCTGTCACTTTTTGCAGACAAACTCTGCTTTGTCTCAGGTAATTCTCCATGTGTCCCGTCCTGAGAGAAGATCTTACCTCGGTGTTTCTCCTCAGTGAGATGGCGATGCAGATTAAGAAAAGCAATTCAATGCTGAAATTCTTGGCAAGAAAAAATCACTTTGCAGTGGTGGAGGCAGTAGTATGCAAACGTTACATCCATCATCACAGAGAGCTGAGACTAACCATCAGAGCCTGGACAGCTTGTTGGCTGGCAGCTACTGCAACAGTCCTCACAGAGCCCACAGCAGAGGACTGGATGATGTCCGTCTGTCTGTTTCTGGTTTACTGTTTCTTCTGCATTTTCTATTGCCTCAATGAACACTTGAGGGCAGCAGAAATGTGTGTCACGGTGAGCAAAATGCCTCTGCTCGAAGTCCTCATCCTCCATTCAGGCCAAGCTGGTTGGCAAGCAGCAAGACTAATTATGATTGATTCAGAGATAAGAGACCTAATATTGAAAATGCAGTAAAAGTATGAAATATGAATTCAGTCAAAAGAGAAAATCTCTTTTTATGTATCTGAGTTGTCCTCAGCTGCCACTCATCAGTTTGTTGGACACGGTGAAAGATGAGAGAAAAGGAAAAGTGGAAGTGAATCAAAGCATTTTAATGAATTTATACATCAAATGCACGTTTAATTATAAAGGTCAAACCAAGTTGTGAAGAAAGTCTTTTGGATATTAAATGTGGGCAAAGAAGCAGAGTTCAGACTTTTTTCAACAAAAATGTGATCAAAAGAGACAAGTTATTAAACTTTGCTCAACCCATCATGTCTCAGAACATCTGCATCCATATTGATGTCAGTAGAGAAAAAGGATCCAATCAGAATGGAGAGCTAACTGCAGATAATGCCTTTCCATCAGACAAATAACAAGAAGTGATTTCCATTTGTAAGATTCTTCATATGTATTCTCAGGCAATGATGACGCAAAAAAACATCTCCTTAATTTTCCATTAGACCCTTCACTGTATTGCACTTTTTCTCCCAGCCATTTGATAAATTCACCCCCCCCCCCCAACACAGCTCCTGCAGTATCTACCAAGACCCGAGGAAACTGTGGAATAAATTGTGACCGGCTGCAAGGAAGATATGAAAATGCATCATTTGTAGGGACAGAGCAGACTGTAGCACAGCTGTCTGCTCCAATTTGAATGAATTTCTGCATTTCAAGGTGAAACAGAGGGACGAGCACTGATACATTTGTCCCTCTCTGCCCTATCTCTGTCTGTAAACCTTATTGTTAAGACAAACCAGGGAGGTAGGTAGCGTGGTGGGAGATGTTTTTGGTGTATTTTCAGTGTGGATGAGTCTGCTGTGAATATGATGAATGGGAGAGTTAGAAGGCAGTGAATTTATGGCTGCGAATGCAGCCATTCATCCTGCCTTGCAGTCCTCAAGTGCACTGTTCGTCAGATTGCATCCTGGGACCCCACTGCTGCTGCTGCTGTGGAGACAACACCTGGGTTGTCCAGGTAAATGACGTAGCAGTCATCCTCATCCCCTTGCTGCATGTTAGGTAATGGCTAATTAGCAGGCCACAGGCACCAGCTGCTAATGCATGTCATAGTGGGAAGGCCAAGAGGTGCCAGTAAGAGTCCGTCTCTATTAATTAGTCCTCTCATTTGTCTGCTATAGATCACGCTTTTCACCAGGAAATGTATCCTAGCATTAAGGATAAACTGGTTACTAGAGATCCTCCAATGGACCTTAACCCTCTCATCGATATGGCAGCCCGTATTGACCAGCACATCAGAGAGAGGGCTCTGGAGTGGTTTTGAGGAACCAGGTTTAATAAGGGTAGGCCTCTCCATGGAGCTGATTCACACCCTTTGCCTGGAACACCATCCCCTGCTGTTCCTTCCCATTGTGAGACTCCTGAGCCCATGCAAATCGGATGCTCGAGACTTTCCCAGGCCGAGAGGGAGCAACGGATGTCTAATAGGCTCTGCTTATATTGTGGCCAACCAGGCCATTTAGTGAGATTCTGTCCAGTAAAAGGACAGGCTCAATAGAAGTTGGGAGGACCCTGCTGAGCCACACCTCATCAGATTCCACAGCCTCTTGCCCAGTTTTCCATGTTCAGTTATCTGCAGCCTCTCAGGATCATACACTTCCTGTTTCTATAGATTTGGGGGCAGACACTGAATTCATGGATGCTGAACTAGCAAGACAACTAGGCCTGAGACCCTGTCTTCTGGAAAGGCCTGTTCTGGTCCATACCCTGGATGGGCATTTGTTGCATAAAGTAACCATGAAGACCCTGCCAGTTAAGGTAACTGTTGCCAAAACTAATGAGGACCCCTTCAGTTTTCTCCACAGATCCCCACCATTCTGGGTTTAACTTGTCTGTGGACCCACAACCCCCACATTGAGTGGCAAGAAGGCAGAGTGGTGAACTGGGGGCTTAACTGTCTGTCCACTTGTCTTCGCTCTTTTCCCCAACAAGACACCAGACCTGAGTCACCTGCTGAAGTGTGTCCCTTCAGAGTACCACTACTTGAAGGAAGTGTTCAACAAGGCCAAAGTTACCTCTTTACCACCACATCGTCCGTGTGACTGTGCAATAGACCTCCTTCCTGGGTCTATGCCACCTCAAGGTTAATTGTATTCCCTGTCTGCTCCAGAGAAGGAATACATGAAAAAATACATAGTAGAGTCCTTTTCTGGTGGACTCATTCACCCATCATCATCCCCAGCTGGGACACGTCTCTTTTTTTGTAGGAAAGAAGGATGGCTCACTTTGCCCTTGCATTGACTATAGAGGTGTTAATGACATAACCATGAAGAATCGTTATCCTCTGCCACTAATTTCAGAAGCCCTGGAATTTTAACCACAGGGGTGTCCAAACCTTTTTTTTACTGAGGGTCACATACATTAAAATATAGAAGGGGCTGGGCCGCTTACTATAAATGAGGTATATAGCCTTAACTATAGTGTATTAAAGTTAGAAAAATCGATTAAAAGTGTACAGATGTATTATATTGTTGACTATAATGAAAGAAAAAAGTGCCTTCATCACAGCTTTCCATAAATGGATCTAAACTGATTTATTCAGAAAAAGCTTTGTGAGCTCATTCTCAGAACAGCAGCCCTCAGATTTCGTCTTAAACAGAAAATTTACAGTACAGAGAAAAAGCAATTAGACTTATGGTTATCAACATTACCAGACTGAACTGGACTTAGTAACAGGACTGCATATAATTTTAGTGAATTATTCTAGTGAGTATCAGCTGCGCTGGGTATGTAAACCAGTCCATCCAGCCGGGGTGCTGATCAACGCCACTTGTGCCCAAAATCTGGACGAATGTCTCTTGATCAAGGAGCAAATCTGCATCAGATGAGACTATGCGTGTGCAGTGTGTGTGTTGTGCACATGTGTACTCTGTGAGTTAACAAGAAAAACGCATATAAGAAAGTGGTGCACAAAAACAGGATAGCGACAGAATTGATGCGCATCACTGATATTTGTTGCATGTGTACCTGCACATGCATGCTTATTAACACACGGGTACTGTAGAATATATTTTTACTCACTCAAAATGGGAACGGCTTTGCACTGAGTGAAAGCAGTGATGCTGTGCTTTGGACCGAAGGATGGCTTGCAGGTCTGTAGTAAACTTAGTGGCTGAGATGCAAAGGACATCATGGAGAGCGCTGTTGGTCAACTTGGTTCTCATTCTTATTTTGTTCAGTGTTAACAGAGAAAATGTTAGCTCACATATGTATGTTGAGCCAAATACACTGACCATTCTTTATGGATGGCATCTCATCAGAGGAAACTTTCCTTTTCTAAGCTCCGATAGAACTTGGAAAGAGAAAGCTGCTGATGTTGATTTCTTCACAGAATCATCACACTGGATTTCGATTAGTTCTAATTGCAGATTCTCTTCCACTTTTTCGGCATCCACCAAGAAAAGAGTCGCGAATAGCTTGGGGGGGGGTAAAAGAGAGAGATAAAGATAAAGAAGCTCAGTGTATCAGGAAATGTCCCTCAGCAGTCTAAACCTATAGCAGCATAACTAAGGGATGCTAACCATCCCTAGCTCTAGGACTTATCAAAAAGATAAGTCTTCAGCCTAGTCTTAAAGGTTTGTTGTGCCCATCCTTGACCACATGTGATCCTAAAGTTGGACCTGAAGGTGGGTTACAACTTCATACATTATACTCTTTCATAACTACCACACTTTCAGTGCCGATCAAACAGACACACTTCACCTTGAACTCTTTGAAGAAATATTCACTCTCACACCGTGTCTGAAATTTTCTGCACTCACCTTCTACCTTCCGCTTCTTTGGTTCTGCCATGTTGAGTAACTTGAGGTAAATTTGTTCTGTGATTGTATATTTTGGTGGAGCAATGGTGTCAATCAACAATAGCCCCCCCCGCCCACCTGGTGTTATAACCAAGAAGTGTAATACACTCAGGCAAAAGGTGAAGAGTGGACGACATTATATTTAAAAATAATTGTTGCGGGCCAATTAAAAATGGATCGCGGGCTGCAGTTGGCCCACGGGCTGTAGCTTGGACACCCCTGTTTTACAGAAAGCCACCATCTTCACTAAACTTGATCTTCGTAATGCATATCACCTGGTTCGCATCAGAGAGGGGACAAATGGAAGATCACTTTTAACACCCCTACAGGCTACTACGAATATCTAGCCATGCCTTTTGACTTGACCAATGCTTTTTTTCAGGCTCTAATAAACGATGTGTTAAGAGACACATTCTGGTTTTGTCTATCTCGACAATATTTTCATTTTTTCCCAGAACCAAAAGGAGCACATTTTCATGTCCGGACCGTTCTCCAGCATCTTCTCCAAAACCACCTCTATGTGAAAGCTGAGAAGTGTGTCTTTCATGCCTCAACGGTCTCTTTTTTGGACTACATTATCTCAGCTGGCAGCTACAAGATGGACCCTTCAAAGGTCTCTGCAGTGAGGGAATGGCCTGTTCCAGGAAACCGTAAGCAGCTACAACGATTTTTAGGATTTGCAAATTTTTATCCACGATTCATCAAGAATTACAGTTCCATCATTGCTCCCCTTCACCAACTTCCACCAAGAAAACCTCCTTATGGTCACTGTCTGCTGAGTTAGAATTCTCCTCCCTGAAAGAGTTGTTTACCACTGCACTAGTACTCCATATGCCAGACCCCCAGAGACAATTCATTGTGGAGGTGGATGTGTCAGATGTTGGTATTGGCGCACTTTTGTCTCGAAGGTATGCTCAAAGATTCAACCCTGTGCTTTTTTCTCTCGATGTCTGTCTGCAGCCGAACGTAACTATAACATTGGAGACCACAAACTTCTGGCAGTAAACGAGCCATAGAGGAACTGCGCCTTTGGCTAGAGGGCTCTGAGCAGCCCTTAATTGTGTGGACCGATCATAAAAACCTTGAATACTTGAAGTGGGTTGAATCCATGACAAGCCCATTGGGCTTTGTTTTCACAACCGTTTCAACTTCTCCCTAGCATATCGTCCTGCTCCAAGAACGTTAAACCAGATGCCCTTTCTTGACAGGTCACATCTGTTGACAACCCAGCAAGCTCAGATGACTTTGTTCTTCCATCCACAGTACGTCTGCAGATGACTCGGGTCCAGTTGGAGGAGGAAGTAAGACAGGCTCAGCAGTCTAGTGAGATGCCAGAGGGATGTCCCACACACTGTCTATACGTTCCACCTGAGCTCCGCTCCAAGGTCCTTGAACTTTGCCACTCCGCTCGTCTGGCCTGTCACCCAGGGGTAGCTGGTACATCTCTCCATCCAGTTCTGGTGGCCTACTTACCTGACTGATACCCGAAACTATGTGTCAGCCTGTCCAGTGTGTTCACAGTCTAAGACTTCCTGTCAACATCCCGCTGGTCTGTTCCTCCTTTTGTCTATTCCCTGTAGACCTTGGTCTCATATTTCAATGGACTTTGTGACAGGACTTCCTCTGTCAGATGGCAAGACCGTGATCATGACTGTTGTGGATAGGTTCTCCAAAATGGCACACTTTGTAGCTCTTCCTAAGTGGCCCACAGCCAACGAAATGGCAAACCTCATGATAATCCATGTGTTCCACTTACATGGTCTTTCCCGGGATGTGGTATCTGACCATGACCCCAAGTTCACATCAAGGTTTTGGACTGAGTTCTGCAGACTCCTAGGGGTGACCATTAGCTTGTCTGGTTTTCATCCTCAATCCAGTCGACAGGCAGAAAGGGGCAATCAGGAACTGGAGACCAAACTTTTGCTGTTTGTATTCTGGGGATCCTGCATCCTGGGCAAGTAACCTGCCTTGGGTTGAATATGCCCATAACTCCTTGCCCTTTTCTGCCACAGGGCTAAGTCAGGTGGTCAATGTTTTTCAACTACCACTGTTTGAGTCCCAGGAGGAGGAGGTTCGCGTCCCTTAAACTCAGGCTGCTGTCCGATGTTGTTATTGGGTCTGGTGCAGGGCAAGAACAGTTCTGCTTCAGGCTTCACAAAGGTATGTGACCTCTGCCGATCACCGGCGGACTGCTGCCCCCAACTATCAGGTGGGGCAATGTCTATGACTGTCTTCGAAGGACCTCCCACTGCAGGTGGAGAACAGGAAGCTGGCTCCGCAATTTGTGGGTCTTTTTCCGATCATCAAGGTGGATAACCCTGTGGGTGTCCGCCTTTGTCTACCTGGGGCTCTCCATTATCATCCCCCCTTCCATTTTCAAAGATTAAGCCTGCCTTGACTTGTCCTCTGGTTCCCTCCTCCAGACCCCCTCCTCCCCAGCAGTCCTTCATTCTTCTGGCTTCCAGATCGTCAGAGCTCTTTCTCCGGTACGCTTTGAGCCTTATTGAAAATATTCTGGAAAGCCTGCGTATGACCTGTTTTCTTCTCCTGGTATCCAAGCCTGCCTGCTCCTGCCCAGTCTGGAACTCTGCCTCCACTGATTAAGTCTCTGGTATTTTGGAACTCGGAATGTCTACTGGTTTTTGGAACTTGGATCACATCCTCTACCCATTCATCCCACATCTGGATCCTACTCCGGGTACATAAAAGTCACTCAGTAGACTCACCTCCCAAACTTAATTTCAGAGAAGACTCAATTGTTTTTCCATTCCCACAGAAATACAAGGTGGTGGAGTTGGCGAGAATCCTAACAAAATCTCTACTTCTGACAGTCCTAAGGTTGGAGTTTTTGTGGGTTCAGGCTGCTGAAATCGTTACACACACCGTTGCATTCTTGTTTGGCACAGTCTTCCTTTGACCCAAAGGACTGAACAATGTGGATGAGAGAGGCAATATCTCTAAGAAGAGATTGCCATGTAGAAATGTTTCCAAATTGATATGAAGCAAGACCTCTGTGAGATCCTGTAGCTGTGGTAGTGTGAAATTACCTTGGGGAAACCTTTGAGTTATATTTGACTCTGACCAGTCCTTTGGCCCGCATATTACGCAGGTTACTAAAACAGCCTTCTTTCATTTACGTAATATAACCAAAATTAGGGACATTCTGTCTGAGTGATGCAGAAAAACTAGTTCATGCTTTTGTTACTTCGAGACTAGATTACTGTAACTCTCTATTACTGGGCTGTCCTAAATATGCCCTGAAAAGCCTTCATCCAGAATTCTGCAGCCAGAGTCCTGACCAGAACCAGCAGGAGAGATCATATTTCTCCAGTTTTAGCCTCTCTTCATTGGCAACCTGTTGAATCTAGAATAGAATTTAAAATCCTTCTCCTTACATATAAAGCTCTCCACAGCCAGGCACCACTATATATCAAAGACCTCATTGTTCCTTATATACCAAGCAGAGTATTTCGTTCGCAGACTGCAGGCTTACTTGTGGTTCCTAGAGTCTCAAAGAGCCGAGCAGGAGGCAGAGCCTTTGGTTATCAGGCCCCTCTCTTATGGAATAAGCTCCCAGTTAGTGTTAGGGAAGCAGACACCCTCCCCACCTTTAAGACTACGCTGAAGACTTATCTTTTTGATAATAAAAAATAAAATAAAACTTAAAATTGGAACAAGTCTCCAATATTTTTTTTAGTAAACAAACTTGAGTGCCTTGTGTTAAATAATTCCCGGGGTGAAATTCCCAGGGCCTCTCCCTGAGCCGTCACCTTATCGTGGTGGAGGGGTTTGTGCGTCCCGAAGATCCTAGCAGCTATGTTGTCGGGGGCTTTATGCCCCTGGTAGGGTCACCCATGGCAAACAGGTGTCTAGGGGAGGGACCAGACCAAGCACGGCTCATAGACCCCTATGATGACGACCAACCTGGGCATGAATGTTCCCTTGCCCGGACGCGGGTTACCGGGACCCCCCTCTGGAGCCAGGCCTGGAGGCGGGGTACGAGAGCGAGCGTCTGGTGGCCGGGCCTTCGCCCATGGGGCCCGGTCGGGCTCAGCCTGAAAGGGTTACATGGGCCCCACCTCCCGTGGGCTCACCATCTGCGGGAGGAGCCGTAGGGGTCGGGTGCAATGTGAGCTGGGCGGCAGCAAGGGGCGGGGACCCTGGCAGTCCGATCCCCGGCTGCAGAAGCTGGCTCTAGGGACGTGGAACGTCACCTCTCTGGTGGGGAAGGAGCCTGAGCTTGTGCGCGAGGTTGAACGATTCCGATTAGATATAGTTGGACTCACCTCGACGCATGGCTTGGGCTCTGGAACCAGTACCCTCGAGAGGGGCTGGACCTTCTTCCACTCTGGAGTTGCTCATGGTGAGAGGCGCCGAGCAGGTGTGGGCATTCTCATCAGCCCCCAGCTTGATGCCTGCACGTTGGGGTTTACCCCGGTGGATGAAAGGGTAGTTTCCCTCCGCCTCCGGGTGGGGGGACGGGTCCTGAGTGTTGTCTGTGCTTATGCACCGAACAGCAGTTCAGAGTACCCACCCTTTCTGGAGTCCTTGGAGGGAGTGCTGGAGGGTGCTCCTTCTGGGGACTCCATTGTTCTGCTGGGGGACTTCAATGCTCACGTGGGCAATGACAGTGAGACCTGGAGGGGAGTGATTGGGAGGCATGGTCCCCCCCCTCTGAACCCAAATGGTGTTTTGTTATTGGACTTCTGTGCTCGTCATGGATTGTCTATAACGAACACCATGTTCCAACATAAGAGGGTCCATATGTACACCTGGCATCAGGACTCCCTGGGCCGCAGTTCAATGATCGACTTTGTAGTCGTATCGTCGGACCTGCAGCCACATGCCTTGGACACTCGGGTGAAGAGGGGGGCGGAGCTTCAACTGATCACCACCTGGTGGTGAGTTGGCTCAGATGGTGGGGGAGGAAGCCGGTCAGAGCTGGCAGGCCCAAACGTGTTGTGAGGGTCTGCTGGGAACGTCTGGCTGAGTCCCCTGTCAGAGCGAGCTTCAACTCCCACCTTCAGCAGAGCTTCGAACATGTCCCGGGTGAGGCGGGGGACATTGAGTCCGAATGGGCTGTGTTCCGTGCCTCTATTGCTGAGGCGGCCAGCCGGAGCTGTGGCTGCAAGGTCGTTGGTGCCTGTCGTGGCGGTAATCCCAGGACTCGTTGGTGGACACCAGCAGTGAGGGATGCCGTCAAGCTGAAGAAGGAGTCCTATCGGGCCTTCTTGGCCTGTGGGACTCTGGAGGCAGCTGATGGGTACCGACGGGCTAAGCGGCATGCGGCTTCGGCCGTTGCCGAGGCAAAAACTCGGGCATGGGAGGAGTTCGGCAAGGCCATGGAGAAAGACTTCCGGACGGCTTTGAGGAGATTCTGGTCCATCATCCGGCGGCTCGGGGGGGGGAAGCAGTGCTCCATCAATACTGTGTACAGTGGAGATGGGGTGCTGCTGACCTCAGCTCGGGACGTAGTGGGTCGGTGGAGGGAATACTTCGAAGACCTCCTCAATCCTACCAACACGTCTTCCCATGAGGGAGCAGAGCTGGTGGACTCAGGGGTGGACTCTCCTATCTCTGGGGCTGAAGTCGCTGAGGTGGTCAAAAAGCTCCTTGGCGGCAAGGCCCCGGGGGTGGATGAGATCCGCCCGGAGTTCCTTAAGGCTCTGGATGCTATGGGGCTGTCCTGGCTGACACGCCTCTGCAGCATCGCGTGGACATCGGGGGCAGTACCGCTGGATTGGCAGACTGGGGTGGTGGTCCCCCAAGGGGGACCGGAGGGTGTGTTCCAATTACAGGGGAATCACACTCCTCAGCCTCCCTGGTAAGGTCTATTCAGGGGTCCTGGAGAGAAGGGTCCGCCGGATAGTCGAATCCCGGATTGAGGAGGAGCAGTGTGGTTTTCGTCCTGGTCGCGGAACAGTGGACCAGCTCTATACCCTCTCTGGGGTCCTGGAGGGGGCATGGGAGTTTGCCCAACCAGTCTACATGTGCTTTGTGGACCTGGAGAAGGCATTCGACCGTGTCCCCCGGGGGCTCCTGTCGGGGGTACTCCGGGAGTATGGGGTACCGGACCCCCTTGTACGAGCTGTCCGGTCCCTGTACGACAGGTGTCAGAGCTTGGTCCGCATTGCCGGTAGTAAGTCGGATTCGTTTCCGGTGAGGGTTGGACTCCGCCAAGGCTGCCCTTTATCACCGATTCTGTTCATAACTTATATGGACTTACCGCCTCCGTGGAGTTTGTGTGTCTTGTTTTAGTTTGTGCTTCAGTGTATGAGTTTTTTTTTCTCTGTCCGGAGTTACATGACCTTTTTTTTCCTCGACCCCCTATGATCCTAATGTATCTCTGTTTTTATCTTGTAAGGCAGCGCCGGTAAACTGGCTGCACGACCTAAGCTTTAGCTTGGTTCTGTATTGCTCTTTTGTCATTAATGTTACATGTCTGTATGTCTGACCTTGGAAGAGCTGACTTGAACTCTGAATTTCCCCTGGGGGATGAATAAAGTATCTTTGATTTGATTTGATCATCCCCAGTCATGTGAGTGGACATATGCATGCTGTCTTGGCATGGCAGCACAGATTGAGGAACTCCGCAAGGCTAGTCATTTGCAGTATGACCTTCAAGATGAAGCAATGGCTGGTGACTGGAATGCATTTTAGAGTAGCACTCAACATAGTCACTTGTCCTTTTCTCTCTGGAGTCATACAGAATACCTGCTATCATCAAAGAGCCTACCTTAGAGTCCATTTCTGCCACTGCTGCTTCCAAAATCTCTGCTTCTGCGACCTCTTCTTCTTGCTTCAATGCAGTTAACATTGCCTCCATACGTACCTCTGCTATTTTTCAACCATGAGCTCAGTTTCTCTTTTAACAAAGGTGGAGCTTTGTTGCCTCTGCCCTGGCTCGTGCTTTAGCTCCTACTAAATTAGCTGAAGATTTGCTTGAACCAGTAGATGAAGCAATGACTGACCTGGTTACATTGGATTTAACAGAGACTGACTGGGATGGAGCTTTCTGCTGACCCTCCATGTTTCCCTCGTTGTCCATCTTGTATCGGCTTTGCACCACATACTTGGTATTATCACAAATCTGATGAAGCCAGGTAGCAGATAGAAGGCTGTAGGCTTTTACCCTCTTTAATCGCTGCGTTGAGCTTGTTGTGAAGCTGTCTTTTCACTATTCTTTCCACTGCACGTGTGTCACTTTGCACTGAGTATTTTTATTTTGACGTTGAAAAGGAAAAAGGATGATTCAGACGTGGAAGTAAATTGAGGCTTTACTGTTTGTCTTCATCACTTGCCTTACAAAGCCAGACTTTCTTTCTTGTGAAACTAAAATATGAATATAAGAGTATGTTTCAATAGATAAAAAAATAGATCACAGTGATGGCACAAAATATGAGTTATATGAGCTACATGCTACATACAATAAAATGAGAATTTACCAGTAAAAGGTGCAAAATAAGCAACCAATATACACACTTATAAACAGTACAAATATAGAAGCTCATAAACAAAGCTTCTCCAGGGCTCAATGCTGGTGAATGGACAAGATTAATGACAATGCTCTGGAGCACATTGGGTGTTTCTTAATTCAGGGTCTGCACACTTCCAAGTGCACAGACTGCGTAGGCTATGAAGTGTTCTACGTGGTCTGCACACCGAAGTGCGCTTAATGGCAGTAAAATGAGATGGCCAATCTAGTAGATGAGAATTACCCATAGTGCTCCGATCCTCTGTTGCCTGGCAACTACATATAAAAAGTTTATCTAATTACTGATTCCATTCTTCCACAAAAAGACACAAAAATATTTTTTAAATGGCAGAAAATGGTGCCAGTACAGTACAGTAATTTAACTTTGATTTATTGTCATTTTCCTTTGTGTGTAAATGAGCAACATGAGGCGTTTTAGACGAGCTTTCCTCTGTCTGACAGCTCATCCTGTCAAGCTGACGTTAACTTCAGTGGAAAATAATCCTTGTTAGACACATATACAGTCATCCTCATATGTATTATATATATATATATATATATATATATATATATATATATATATATATATATATATATATATATATGCTTTAGGAAAAAAATTCTTTGTTTTCACTACAGTCAGGTGTTTTTTGTTACCCCCAGTCAGACTTTTCACCTGTTGACAGATATTTTGTCCCACTGTTAATCAGAAAAATGCTCTAATTTGTCTTTAAATCAGTTAGATGACAAAACAATGTCTAATATCGCTACATTATAATTTAGCACATTATAGGACGACTGGAATGAAATTCATTTGTGGTTATTGGACACAAATATCTGTGTTTATACATAAAAATAAATAAATAAACGGTCTGGCTCGTGTGGTACCTACACCAGCGCTCTGCTGCTCATTCTTTTCTATCAGGAGCGCAATGAATTCTGGGATAGGAGAGGGTGCAAAGGATACATCTCTTGCATCCTTTGTTTTAAGCTAATCTGGAGCCAAACGAAGTGCGCATTTGAAGGGTATTCGAAGATTCGAAGGAGCCTTTGAATTGAGACAGCACTTGGCGAGCCATGATGATGCATGCACCCTACGAATCCGCACTTAGAAGTGTGCAGAACCTGAATTGAGAAACACCCATTTTCATGTCCCATAATCAAAGATGTCTGGTCTGACCTGTGACCTTGCCCATGTGGCTTTGACGACCAATGGAAAGCTAAGAAGTTTCAAAATAAAGGGACACCTTCAAAGTCAAAGAACTTTGTTCTATTACAATGTATATAACCAACGTCAATGGTTTTTGAAAGCATAAAGATTTTAACTGATTAATGGTAAAAGACATTTGTAGGAAATGTATCCACAGCAAAAAAAAACCCCACACGTTCAATAGGCTTACTTGTGGTTCCTAGAGTCTCAAAGAGCCGAGCAGGAGGCAGAGCCTTTGGTTATCAGGCCCCTCTCTTATGGAATAAGCTCCCAGTTAGTGTTAGGGAAGCAGACACCCTCCCCACCTTTAAGACTAGGCTGAAGACTTATCTTTTTGATAAGTCCTATAGCTAGGGATGGTTAGCATCCCTTAGTTATGCTGCTATAGGTTTAGACTGCTGAGGGACATTTCCTGATACACTGAGCTTCTTTCTTTTTCTCTTTATCTCTTTCTTTTACCCCCCCCCCCCCCCCCCCCCATAACAGTGTAGCATCATTAACATGTATGTCTCCTGTCTCAGCAGGTCTCCCTGGCCGGGAGTAGCAGTTCCTGTTGTCTGTTGTCTTTCTGTCCTCTTCCCCCCACACAGCAGAGGCAGATGGCTGCCTGTCCTGAGCCGGGTTCTGCCGGAGGTTTCCTTCCTGTTAAAAGGGAGTTTTTTCCTTCCCACTGTCGCCAGTGTGCTTGCTCAGGATGGGAGATTGGGTTGGACTCAACTCAGTCTGTTGGTTTCCTTATATAGGCTGTTATGAATTGGCCTTCATTATGTTTTCCCCTCTGTCTGTAAAGCGTCTTGAGATGGCATTGCCGTGATTTGACGCTATATAAATAAAGTTGAATTGAATTGAATTGTATGGCAAAAAGTGAAAACTGCTGGAGCTGTGAGTGACGATCCTTCTGAACTAGATTTCTTTGAAGAAATGAGAGAGTTTATGCGTCGGTCTAGACGTACAGAAGCTATCCTTTTTGAGCAAATAAAACAACTGAGAGATTATATGCCTAATTAGGGGCACAATGTTCTGTCTGATGAGCATTATGTAGATCCAGCCCAAAGTGGTCCCCTTTCAACATTCCCAGAGGTTCCAAGGCTGGACATTAGCTGTGTCACCTCCTAGAGTTATTTCACATCCTGATAAGCCTGTCTCTTCATCTCAGCAGTTGCCGGCACTGCTGACCCAGCAGACTAACCCATTATCCATGACTGGAGTATCCCGTGGAGGTGAACCCAGGATCCCTGAATTCAAAGAAGGCGAGGACCCTGAGAGTTTCTTTGTTAGATTTGAACGGATAGCCAGAACATGGGGATGGCAACCAGTTGAATGGGCTGCTCGAGTGGTCACCTTACTAACAGGTAAAGCTCTTGAGGCCTATGTTGGAATGGATGAAGACCAGTCTCACTCGTACAATGCTATTAAAGCTGCAGTGCTAAAGAAATTTAATGTGACGGAAGAGACCTACAGACAATGGTTTCGGAATACTAATGTGCCAGCAGGAGAATCTGTGCGTGAAACCTACAACCGTATCAAGGGACTTTACAAGCGCTGGATGCGACCAGAGAACCGCAGTAAAGATCAAATTGGAGAAACTATTGTTTTAGAGCAGGGGTGTCAAAGTCAAATGGACGGAGGGCCAAATAAAACATTTGGCTACAAGCCGAGGGCCGGACTGTCCAATCTTCATTGAAACCAAGATTTAACCTACTGAAAACATAACAAATATATTACAATATGATTGGATAAATAAAGCAATATTTTCTTATGACTCTGTCAGTCATTTTTAATTTCAGCAGGCACAAAATACAAATGTCCTTTATATAAAAAACTCATAACATGAACATTAAATGTATGAAGTGATATTATTTAAGGCACCATCAGTATATTCTCTCATTTAGCAAAAATGCACTGAATTTAGGCAACTTCAAAGAAATAAATAATAAACAATTTTCTATCATTCACTCAACTGAAATAATTAAAAAGAAATATTGCCTCGAAATACAATAAAATAAAGTGCAAAAATCTCTTGTTACTTAAAACCAATAGCAATTAACACACTGGACTGCATCTGTCCTGCTCAAATGTACATTGACTTTCCTTTCTGTGCTTTCTCTGGGTTAGTGTGAAAAAAGGAATTACTGATTAACAAATAATAACAATCAAAAGTCATTTTCTCTGTTAAATAGGAGACAATTTTATCAAAAGACTATTGTCCACTTCACGATCTATTTTCCATGAAAGGCCGAAAAACAAGAAACACTCCCAGGAACGGAGTCGGCAAACAAAAACAACATAGTCAACACAGACAAGAAAGCTTTAAAATCCCCGAGGGGAACAACCAAAAACGAGACCTTCTTTGTGTGCATATTTAACTTTTAAACTTGAACAGAGTATTAACTTCAAATATGTAATTGCACAGTAAACATTACTGTATTATTACTGTATTTACATACATTTATATACATTACTGTATTACTGTAACACTACATTACTTGTTTGAGGCTGAGGCTGATACTTGGCAGTGTTTCATCTTTTGCACAAGTTCATCAATGTCTGGGGTCAGGCTCTGAGCTGAGGAAATCCTCAGAACTGAGTGAAGGTGTTCAGCACTAAGTCGACTTCTGTGTGATGTTTTGCTCAGCTTCATCAATGAAAACAGTTGTTAACACAGGTATGTACTGCCAAACATAGACAATGTTTGAGCAGCCTGGGTGCGCAGCTGGGGCATTGTGTCGGGAAGGAAGCGCGCAAACTCCGCAGCACCCACTGCTGCGTATTTTGCCTTCAGCGCATCATCGCATTGTAGCTCAATCAACTCCATTTGGAGGTTTGGCGGTGAGCTTTCTACATCAACGGCAAATGGATTGCTGAGCAGTGCAAACCTGCTTTTTTGTGCTTCAAAGTCAGCAAATCGTCGTCGAAAGTCAGCAGCGAGTATACTAATTTTATCAGCAAATTCTGCGCTCGGGAAAATACTGGTAGATAGCTCATCTTTCATGGTCTGACAGCTAGGAAAGTGGCCATTTCACACTAAAACCTTTTGTCTCGGAGTTGTGTTGTGTCTTTCCCTTTGCTGTCCAAGAACAAACAAATCTCCTCACGAAGCTCGAAACACCTGCGCAGCACCTTTCCCTGGCTTAGCCACCGCACCTCAGTGTGATAGGGCAAATCACCATGCTTCGTTTCTAACTCGCTCAGAAATGACTTAAACTGGCGGTGATTTAACCCTTTGGCTCTAATAAAGTTAACTGCGCATGTGATGGTGCTCATTACATCTTTCATTTTCAAGGCTTTACCACACAACGACTCTTGGTGTATGATACAGTGATAAGCTGTCAGCTCACGTGTGACGTTTTCCTTCTGCATCTTCTCCCGTATCTTTGCCACCAGTCCACTCCTATGCCCACACATCGCAGGTGCTCCGTCTGTTGTCAGACCCACGAGTTTTTCCCAAGGCAGCTCCATCTCGTTAACACATCTTGAGACCTCTTCATACAAATCATGTCCCGTAGTTGTGCCATGCATAGGACGTAGCGCTAACAACTCCTCTGTCAAGTTTAGGCTGGAGTCCACCCCGCGGATGAAAACTGACAACTGGGCAATGTCAGAAATGTCTGTGCTCTCGTCCACAGCCAGGGAATATGCGATGAAATCTTTTCCCTTTGTAACAAGCTGCTCTTTTAGATTGTTAGACAACAGGTCTACGCGATCAGCAATAGTATTTCAGCTCAGGCTGATGTTTGAAAAGAGCTGTCTTTTGTCTGGGCAAAGTTTGTCACAGACTTTAAGCATACAGTTTTTGATGAAATCCCCCTCTGTAAATGGCCGGGTTGATTTAGCGATCTCCTCTGCTAAAATAAAACTGGCCTTGACAGTAGCCTCGCTTTGTGACTGGGCTTTTCTGAACAGACCCTGTCTAGATTTGAGGCCTCGTTTCAATTCCTCGACCTTCTGTAGCCTTTGTTCCATGTCCAGAATCTTGTTTTTGTCTTTGTGATTTGTTTCATGATGCCGTCTCATATTAAACTCTTTCATCACCGCCACACTTTCTCCACATAGAAGACACACAGGTTTTCCAGCTACCTCCGTGAACATGTACTCCAACTCCCACCTTGTTTGAAACCCCCGGTTTTCACTGTCCACCTTCCGTTTTGCCATTGTTGATGGGTATCTGTAAGATAACTTTTGCTGGTATGCCAATGACTGATGCTGAATGACTGCTGAATAAATTAAGCTGCCTCCCGCTATGCTCCCGCGCCGCGCATCCCCGTTGCATTGTGGGAAATGTAGTATTCGTGCGTACATTATATCTGCGGGCCGGATCTAATAATAGATTAATATCATCACGGGGCCAGGTAAAACCCTCTCGCGGGCCTGATGTGGCCCGCGGGCCTTGACTCTGACATATGTGTTTTAGAGCAATACTTCCGTATACTCCATCCTGATGTACGCACCTGGGTAAAAGAACATAATCCACAGACTGGAGACGAGGCTGCAGATCTGGCAGAGCGTTACTTGGCTGCACACCGAGATCCTTACAGGTCAAAGATAACTGTTAAGCCAAGGTCTGAGGAGGGCAAACCTTACAGTTTAACTGGGACTGAAAGAGTGGACACTGGGAGTGGTAAGAAACCTGTATATTCCAAGAACCTTTTTGTGTGTTATTACTGTCAGCAACCTGGCCACAAAGCTTCTTTGTGCCCTTTAAGAAAGTCGAAGTCGGTTGAGTTGTGTGTGGTACCACGTGCTGATGATGATATCAGTGATAACCAAACGATTATGCATAAACATGTTGTGGATGTTGCAGTCAATGGTCAAGTGGTGAAGGCCCTAGCTGACACTGGTAGTTCACAAACTTTGGTAAAATCTTCTGTGCTTACTAAACAAACTTTGACAAAAGTGTAAACATCACTTGTGTTCATGGATGTCAGAAAAAATATCCAACTGCAGATGTGACTGCTGAGGTTGAAGGACAAGCCTTTATGTTAACGGTTGGAGTGCTAAGTGATCTAGCCTATGATGTAATTTTGGGTGAAGACTTGCCAATCTTAGACAACTTAGTCCACCAAAATTCTACTGCATATGCTTGTGCAGTGATTACTCTATGAACAAAGGATTAGAACCTCTTCCTGATGCAGATCATAGTTTGTATGAAGGGGGTCTTAAGGTAAGAAAATCAAGACGACAACGTCGTCAAGAGAAAAATAGTAACTATCGTAGAGTCCAAGTTACTGATCTTGTCTGTCCTGCCACTCCCCTTATTGAGTCCCAGTGGAAAATTCCAAAGAATTTCAGAGAGAGCCAAAAAAATGATCCTTCTTTAAAATCCCTCTGGGAGAGAGCAAGTAAGATGGAAGTGGATGGGTCCTTAATCAATGTAGAGCTGAACAGCGTAACTAGGGAACCTTTTATAATAAAAGACCACCTTCTGTATTTGGCAGATATTGAGACCCCTAGGCTGGTTGTTTCAAAAGAGCATCGCTCAGTAATCTTGCATTTAGGCCATACTGTACCATGGCCATCTAGGACAAGCTAAGACCTATAACCGTATTGCACAACGTTTTTATTGGCCAGGACTGTATAAGGATGTGGTGGAATACTGTAAAACTTGTCATGATTGTCAAGTGGTCGCCCCCACTAAAGTCTCAAATTGAGCCCAGTTGCAATCCTTACCAATAATGGATGTACCCTATGAGAGAATAGCCATGGACATCATTGGTCCTTTAACAAGTAGTAGCAGTGGACACAAATATGCTTTGGTCATCTGTGATTATACCACTAGATATTCAGATGCGTATCCTTTGTGGTCTCTTCAGGTCAAATGCATAGTTCGGTGTTTGGTGGAACTATTTTCAAGAGTTGGTGTCCCAAAAGATATCTTAACAGATCAAGGTGCAAACTTTATGTCCCAACTGATGAAAACACTTTATTCTCAACTAGGTGTGAAGGTCATAAGAACCACTCCGTATCATCCAGAAACTGATGGTCTTGTCGAACGGTTTAATGGTACTCTGAAGCAAATGTTGAGAAAATTTGTTAATGACACTGGCAAAGACTGGGACAAATGGTTACCTTTCCTCTTGTTTGCATACAGAGAAGTGCCACAAGCTTCTACTGGTTTTTCTCCTTTTGAGTTCCTTTATGGCAGACAAGTCAGAGGGCCTTTGGACATGCTGAAGGAGAACTGGGTGGCTGGAGAGACGACTCCAACATCATCAAACAACATCCTTTCCTATCTTCTACAGATGAGAGACAAACTGGAAAATTTTCGTGAAACTGCCAGAGATCAACTGCAGAAAGCCCAACAAAAGCAAAAGGTATGGTACGACAAACATGCCCGTGAAAGAGAACTGAAAGTTGGTCAAAAAGTGTTGGTGCTGTTGCCAACTGGACCTAGCAAGTTACTAGCAAAATGGCAAGGTCCTTATACTATAACGAGAAAGGTAGGCCCAGTAACCTATGAAATCATATGTCCAGAAAAATATAAGCATAAGCAACTGCTTCATGTTAATCTCTTGAAGGAATATTATGAAAGAAGTGTTCCAGAAATCGAGGAGAAGCATGTATTGTTGGTCCAAGATGTCCAGTATGAAGACCCTGATGCTTTGGAAGCCGAAGAAGCAGAAATGAGTCCATCCAGGGAGCCAGGTCAACCTGAGACTCCATCAGATCACTTAACTCAGGTTCAATGGCATCAGCTGGGTGAGCTTAAAAAATCTTTTCCATCACTATTTTCAGACAGACCTGGTCGAACTGATGTGATAACACATAAAATTGTGTTGAAAGACCCAAAACCTGTTCGTCTAAAGCCTTACAGAATACCAGAGCGAATGATGGAACCACTGAAGAAGGAAGTCCAAGCGATGCTGGACTTGGAAGTAATCGAACCATCGAGAAGTGAGTGGTCGAATCCAATTGTACTTGTCCCGAAGAAAAACTCAACTCAACTCAGCCCCGATTCTGCTCTGATATGAGGAAACTGAACAGTATTTCCTGCTTTGATTCATACCCAATGCCACGCAGTGATGAGCTGCTGGAAAAGCTTGGAAAAGCCAGGTACATCACAACCCTAGATCTATGTAAAGGCTACTGGCAAGTGCCCCTTGACCCCTCTTGCAAAGAATACACTGCATTTCAGATTCCAGGGATGGGTCTGTTTCATTATACTGTTCTACCCTTTGGTCTTCATGGAGCACCTGCAACATTTCAAAGACTCATGGACATTGTTCTTGGTGATTGCTCCCCTTTTGCCGCGGCTTATCTAGACGATGTAGTTATTTACAGTGGATCCTGGGAAGAACATCTAGAGCACCTTAAAGTTGTCCTAAGAAAGATTCAAGAAGCTGGCCTGACTCTTAATGTGAACAAATGTGCATGGGCCAAGGAGGAGGGGAAATATCTTGGGTACTTAGTTGGTCGGGGCCTGATAAAGCCACAAGTTGAAAAGGTGAAGGCCATCCAAGCTATTACCAGACCCACAACCAAAAAAGCAAGTGAGGTCCTTTTTAGGTTTGGTCAGGTGGTATCGGAGATTTATTCCCCATTTCTCCACAGTGGCACCTCCCCTTACTGAACTAACAAAAAAATCCCCAGCAAAAGTGATTTGGAATGATGAGTGTGAACGTGCTTTCCAAATGTTAAAATTAGATTTGCCAAGCTCCTGTACTGCAAAGCCCTGACTTCGCAAAACAGTTTGTTGTCCAGGTGGATGCCTCCAATGTTGGACTTGGAGCTGTGCTGGCTCAGGGAGAGCCAACATAAAAGATCTTATAGTTCCATATATTCCAAACAGAGCACTTGGCTCTCAGACTGCAGGTTTACTGGTGGTTCCCAGAGTCTCAAAGAGTCCTATGGGAGGAAGGGCCTTTAGCTATCAGGCTCCTCTCTTATGGAACCAGCTCCCACCGTGGGTTCGGGAGGCAGACTCCCTCCACACCTTTCAGATCGAGCTGAAAACCTTCCTTTTCCATGATTCTTATAGTTAGGATATGAGCATCTCCTGAGTTGGAGTCTGCATGTACGGGACCCAACTGTCCAGGTTCTGCTCATTGCTCTTATAGTTATGGGTAGTCTAGCCATCCATTACTTATGTAGCAATGGGGATGTTACCTGATGCACTGAGAAGTACCTCGCTCTATTTCTCTAATATATCAATGTATAAATATATGCCAATATTGCCGTCTCTAACTTATTTCTCCTTTTTTCCGCAGGTCTTCCAGAATAAGTGCAGTTGTACATGTTGATCTGTCTTTCCTGTCCTCTCCACCCCAACCAGTCGAGGCAGATGGCTGCCCTCCCTGAGCCGGGTTCTGCCGGAGGTTTTCTTCCTGTTAAAGGGGAGTTTTTTCCTTCCCACTGTCGCCGCGTGCAGCTCAGGATGGAGGATTGGATCCAAGTCATGACTCGATGCAATCAGCTGGTTTCTATTATAGGATATGTATGAATTAAAATAATGTGTATGTAAACCTGAGACAACATTGTTGTGAAGTGGTGGTATACAAATAAAACTGAATTGAATTGAACTGAGCTGAATTGAATTGAATCGAGGTCTGTGTGTGGTTCCAGGGTTACGCACACAACGCCGCCGGCCTGCTCTTTGGTGTTGGTGCTCATTTGTGTCTGCACAGTGATATCTCTGACCAGAAGACAGACTTGTTTAAGAAATTTTCAGAAATTCATTTCCTTATCCTTCATTATTCCAAATAAATTCTTTCAGTAACACTTCTAGAAATTAGTGATTTACTTCCTTATTTTTCTTCATTTAATTCATATATGCATACACATATATAATATAGAGAATAAAATGTTCTTTATTGTTTTATTTTCTGTCTGAAACTGAAATTTTGACAAAATGCTGTTACTGACGCTCTTTAAGATGCTTTTTGTCAGTAACATTAATATCTGGAATAAATGTCATGTTTGTTTCACTGTTGCTTTAATATTCCATCATAAGCAATGCTGCATCGGATTTTTATTACTTCAGATTTACACTTATCAGGTTACACTGCACAGTGGCGTGCACGGTGGCGTGCACAGTGGCGATTGGTTAGCACTGTGGAGTTTGCATGTTCTCCCCGTGTAAGCATGGCTTCTCTGGCTTCCTTCCGACATGCATATTAGGTTAGTTTGTATATCTAAATTGTCCCTAGGAGTGTGTGTGCATGGTTGTTTGTCTCTTTGTGTGGCCCTACGATGGACTGGCGAGCTTTCAAGGGTGTACCCCGTCTCACACCTGAAGGCTGCTGGGATAGGCTCCAGCTCCAGCTCCCCTCGCTCATTCATTCATTCATTCATTCTCTAAACCGCTTAATCCAATTCAGGGTTGCGGGGAAGCTGGAGCCTATCCCAGCTGGCTTTGGGCGAAAGGCAGGGTCCACCCTGGACAGCTCGCCACTCCATCGCAGGGACACAAGGGTCCCTCACGACCCTTGAACGGAATAAGCGGTTCAGATCATGAATGAATAAAAAAGGTACATGAATTGCATTATCATGTTTGTTTTAACTTCTTCTTATTCTACTCCTGATGAAGATTATTGGTGCTGTAGCTGCTGCATGCAGCTATCTGCTGTCGCTGGAGTCGCTCCATTATTTGAAGGTTATGCATTATCTGTATCTCACAAATAACATGTTTTTTCTCTGTCATGCTACCTGAACAAGTTAATTTACTATGCAAAGAAAATATGTACTGAAATAAAAGCACAAAGGTGAGCCATTGATGTTTTTTCCAATATATTATTGGTTTTCATGTGCCTGCTTGTTATCTGGAGAATTTGGGACCACCAAGGAATAAATAACCTTATCTTAAAAGAAGATGAAATAAGTGAAAAGCTGCTTTATTTCAAGCTGTATAATCTCTGGTTCACAACAAATTGAGGTGGAACACTGACTGTTTACCAGAGCTACGTGTTCAATGACACTTTATAGTCTGACATTTAATTGTTTATATTTAATTACTTTTCTGGAAAATTTATACTGGACGCTGAAATCTGGTCATATTTTTACAACAGGATGCTCACGCAGATTAATAAATGACATCCTTTCCCTCATACATCATGTCTTTGTTGTTGGCCAGTAAAACCACATAATACTATAAGTTTGGAGTGAAGAACATTCCAAGTGCTGTTCTGACAAGATTTGTAAACATTACGAGAACCAGAAGGACATTGTGTGCTCATGTGTATTCATGTGTTGAGTCTGTTTAACATAGAAGGAGCTTCAGCAGCTGGAGGAGCCACGGGGGCCCTGGGGCTCCAGAAGACATCAGACCCAGCTGGCTGCCTCTAGGGAAGGTCAGGCTGTGTTGACGGCTTCGTGGAGCAGATGAAAGAGCAGAAACGACTCTGCTTCTCATCTCCAGCTTGTTTGGATGTCTCCTGGGATGGATCAGAACAACATCAGGTCTAGTTAAAGTTTTTGATGCTTAAATTTTTTTGTAATTAATTAAGTATAATCGGTTGTGGGGGCCCTGCGGTGCAGCTTTATGGCTTTGGTGCTGACTCTGACCAGACTGGATCCGGGTGGTTTTCAGGGGCTGCAGCCCCTGTGGTCATGAGTGGACTGGCTCTCCTGGTCTGAATAGAGGCCCAAGATATTGTTTTCATCATAGCAGCATCAAGCCAGTAATTTATTTCCTTATTGATATGCAGAGTCATAACTGGGGAAGTTAATGTTGGGGTGCTACCAAGACCCTGTCTTGAATCTTCCCCCTCTGGTTCTGCTCCTTGCGTGATCCGAGGCTTTTTTATTTGCAGCTTTTCCACCAATGATTTTCTCTTTCTCAAATGTTTAGTGGGAGGAGGCAAATAAACCGAGCCGGGTCGGGAAATCCTTTTCTCAGCCATGTTTGCCTTCCGAGTTTCTTTTTCACTGCTTTGTATTTTCATCCATCCATCATCTATCCATCCATTTTCTGCTGCTTTATCCCAATCACTCCCCTCCAGGTCTCACTGTCATTGCCCACGTGAGCATTGAAGTCCCCCAGCAGAACAATGGAGTCCCCAGAAGGAGCACCCTCCAGCACTCCCTCCAAGGACTCCAGAAAGGGTGGGTACTCTGAACTGCTGTTCGGTGCATAAGCACAGACAACAGTCAGGACCCGTCCCCCCACCCGGAGGCGGAGGGAAACTACCCTTTCATCCACCGGGGTAAACCCCAACGTGCAGGCACCAAGCTGGGGGCTGATGAGAATGCCCACACCTGCTCGGCGCCTCTCACCATGAGCAACTCCAGAGTGGAAGAAGGTCCAGCCCCTCTCAAGGGTTCTGGTTCCAGAGCCCAAGCCATGCGTCGAGGTGAGTCCAACTATAGCTAGTCGGAACCGCTCAACCTCGCGCACAAGCTCAGGCTCCTTCCCCACCAGAGAGGTGACGTTCCACGTCCCTAGAGCCAGCTTCTGCAGCCGGGGATCGGACCGCCAGGGTCCCCGCCTCTTGCTGCCGCCCAGCTCACATTGCACCCGACCCCTACGGCTCCTCCCGCAGATGGTGAGCCCACGGGAGGTGGGGCCCATGTAACCCTTTCGGGCTGAGCCTGACTTGGCCCCATGGGTAAAGGCCCGGCCACCAGACACTCGTTTTCATACCCCACCTCCAGGCCTGGCTCCAGAGGGGGGTCCGGTAACCCGCGTCCAGGCAAGGGAACATTTCTGCCAATGGTCTTCATCATTATGGGGGTTGTTATATTTTCATTCTAACACGCTGTTTATATGCAGTGTGTGGCTGTCAGGTATGTTCTGGTGGAGGGGGAGGTGGAGATGAGGTGAGTGCATGCATGTTGTGTGTGTGTGTGTGTGTTTGTGTGTGTGTGTGTGTGTGTGTGTGTGCATGCTAAAGAGCATCATTGTGAACTGTTTCATCCTTCTCTATGAGAGCCAAAGCCTTCCCATCATCAGCACCACCGCTCCTCATCATCCTCAGTTTTTAAAAAAAAAACTAAATGAACCACTTGGTGTTGAGGTCTGGTGCAGCTGTGATCCCAGCAGTCATCCCACTTCTTCTTTCCTTGGCAGCCTCCATATTGATTTGACTAGTTCCCAATTAAAACTTGACAGGCTTGGCCAGGCTCAGAGAGCTCTCAATTAGCTCGGTGTCAGAGAATCTACTTCTCTCTTTTTCACCCTCTCCTTCTGTCTTTACCCCCTTTCCCTTCCTGCTCTATTGCTCATCTCCATTCTGTTTGATGAGTATAAAAGATGGGTGAAAATGGATGGAGGGTAAGTCTCTTAGGAAACAGACTAAGCACTCTTGTGGAGCTAAAAGCATCCAGTCTCATAATCCTTCAGCTAATCTTTGCTTAAAGATGCAGTTTGCATGTTGTAAAGAAAGCGGCTGCCTGTGAGCATTTGTTTGGGCACGTTGCCTCCAGCACGCCTTGGTGTTTCTACCTTTTCTTCTCCTGGCAAGGTAAATGCAAGCTGTTGCAGTTTTTGTTATATGCCTCTGGGAGAAGGATGTAAGAGAACATAGTGTTCCTGTGGTTTGATTTGCAATGCCCAGTGAATGGGTAAAGTTTTGAGAAGAAGGTTTCAAACATTAATTTCATGATTTCATGAGATATTTTTATTCACATAAATCTTACAAACTGCATGTTTGTGAAAAGAATGACATACTGTATCTCAATGTTCTTTCAGGGTTTAATGTGTACTGTGGTAAAAGCACATTTTTATCCAAAGAATGACTGCCTGCTTGTTCAGATCTTTGTCTATCTCTGTCAGCACCACAGAGGGGAAAGTAAACCCTCTGACATTATTTTTTTTATCAAGGACATTGCTTTAAGGCATCAAATGGGGAATGAAATTGGCATAAATGGAGTGTTTATCCTCTCATTTTACTTTGAGAATTGCATTTGGTTGAATTTAAGGTGTGGACAAGAAAAAAAACATATTCACTAGGGACCATTTGTTTCTGTTATCAGTTAGAGACAGGAGTATTGGCGTCCATCTCCAGACTGGACCCGGCGTTCCTTCAGCTCCCCACCATGATGGAAAGAGAAAGATATTGCGGTCAAAATCTATTAATGTGAAATTAGTGTATGTCCACAAACACACACACACACACACACACACACACTTACACAATGTTTTCTACTGGAAAAGTTAAATATGTTAAGATAAAAATGTTAATACTTTTGAGTCCCAGAGCATTTGGACATTTTCTAATAGTTCATCTTATTGTGTGTTTTTTTTTTTAGTTTTGCTCTCTTTAAAAGTCTGTAAGGCTACAAATAAAGTAACACACGAACCGACACATTACAGCTCTCCTGTATTGTTAAGTGTGCCTGTCATCATCCTCAGGCAAACTGTCAACTTCATGCTTTTATATAATATTTACAAGCAGCAGTTTATGTGACTGGAGCTTCAAATGAAGCTTGATCAGGGCTCCAGCAGAGCTGACTCCCCTTGGATCCAACTTATAGTGACTTTTTATATATCCCTGTGCAGCAGCACAGAATAAACAGTCAGCAGTCATCATGTTGTTGGTGTTTCTATTGATGACCTCTCCTCTGGTAGTGTTTTCTCTCTGTGGCTTGTTCTGAGTTAGCCGTGTGTAATCGAGCTCATATGACCATACAAAGCCAAGGGAAAAAACTAAGATGTTTTTTATGAGAAACCCACAAATATTGGTATTATTTTGCAGTTCTCCTTAAGTCTGGGATATTTAGTTACCTGTGTTTGTCTATTTGCTATTTTTATCCTTCTATTAAAAAAACTGCATTAATCTTTATTTAATTTTTAGTTTGTAATGAATAAAATGTAATGAAGACCATAGTAAAAATTATATTCTGATACTATAAAACAAAAGATTTAATCTAGGCCCAAATATGCCAGAGGACGAGGAGAAGCATATAAAATTAAACAGTAAACCTGAATCTGTGGAACATGTTTTTCTCCATGTATACATTCAAGCAAATGGGATTTATATGTCTACTCCTGCTCTCAGTGAAGGCAGACGCTTCTCTCTTTTGCTCCTGTTTCCTCCCTCTCCTCCCACTCTGGCCTACGACTTTGTCCTGTCTGACTCTGAGCCTCTTTTTACATCTCTTTACTTCCACTCAAACTACATCATGGATCTGATCGGCTGGTCTCTCAACGCAATTCATCAAATTTTCTAAACCCGAAGACTGGGCAGAGGAGAGCCCAGTCAGCCTGTCAGCCTGTCAGACGCGCTGACGTTGCGGTAACGTATTGTGTCATTTCCTGTTTCCCTAGCGTGTGTCACTGCGGATTGCTACGAGCCGTTGGCTCCTTTAACTTCTTTCTAACTTCTATCTATTGTTAACCAACCACTCACTTTAGCGCACAATATCTTCCCAAACCACTGTTCTATATATTGCATTTATTTTTGGGATCTTTGGCTTTCTGTTTACTGACTTAAACAGCTCAAGCACTCGGTTTTAGCATGGCTGCTAGCTCTCTTCCCACACCCCGGTCCCCTGCCTTTTCTTGCTCGGTGTGTCTGATGTTTAGCTACTCCTCCGCCTCCTTTAGTGATAACGGTAGGTGTATTAAGTGTAGCAGCTTGGCAGCTTTGGAGGCGAGGCTCTGTGAGTTAGAAGCCCAGCTCCGCACTCAGTTAGGGAAGCAGTTAGTTAGCAAGCCCCCATTAGCCAGTGCGGAGCTACCAGCCAGGGCAGCTAGCCCACCTAGCGGTCCCTCAGCAGTTCCCGCGCAGCCGGGAACCGAGGCGGGCTGGACGACGGTCAGGCGGAAGCGTAGCCCCAAACCAAAACCCACTGGCCACCACCGACCTGTTCACGTTTCTAACAGATTTTCCCCGCTCGGTGACACACCCGCTGAGGCAGAAACCCTGATTATAGGTAGTTCCATAGTCAGAAACGTGGCTCTAGAGACACCGGGGACCATAGTCAAATGCATTCCTGGGGCCAGAGCGGGCCACGTCGAATCGTATTTGAAACTGCTGGCTAAGGCTAAACGTAAATACCGTAAGATTGTAATTCATGTCGGCGGTAACGACACCCGGTTACGCCAATCGGAGGTCACTAAAATTAATGTTGCTTCGGTGTGTAACTTTGCCAAGAGCATGTCGGACTCCGTAGTTTTCTCTGGTCCCTTGCCAAATTTAATCAGCGATGACATGTTTAGCCGCATGTCATCCTTCAACTGCTGGTTGTCTAGGTGGTGTCCCGATAACAACGTGGGTTTTATAGATAATTGGAGCGCTTTTTGGGGAAAGCCTGGTCTTATTAGGAGAGATGGCATCCATCCCACGTTGGATGGAGCCGCTCTCTTATCTAGCAATATGGACTCTTTTATTAGTCAGCTAAATTGACAACTCAGGGTTGGGACCAGGAGGCAGAATTGTAGTCCTACACACTTTTCTGCAGCTTCCCACCTGCCGCCGCCCACCCAAAACCCCATTCCGACCTTATACAACTTCCCAGCAGTAAGAATTAAACAACACAAAAACACTTCTGGGGTTAATCGTGAAAACCTCATAAAAATAAAAACAATCGATCTAATAAAATCTGAAAATAAGACAATAAAGTGTGGCCTACTGAATATTAGATCCCTCCCAAATAAGTCTTTATTAGTCAATGACTTGATAGGTGATCACCACATTGATTTATTCTGTCTTACGGAAACCTGGTTACAGCAAGAGGATTATGTTAGTATTAATGAAGCTACGCCAGCTAACTATTTAAACTTTCACATTCCTAGAACTACAGGCAGAGGAGGAGGTGTTGCAGCTATTTTTAAGTCAGAATTTTTAATTAATCCTAAGCACAAAACTAACTATAAATCCTTTGAATTCCTGACATTAAATTTATCTCATCCAAAATGGAATTCAGAGAAACCGCTCCTTTTAGCATTAGTGTATCGCCCACCTGGACCTTACTCCGAGTTTCTGACCGAATTCTCTGATCTCTTGTCTGAGTTAGTGCTGACTACTGATAAGGTCATTGTACTAGGTGATTTTAATATTCATGTTGACGTTGAAAATGATAGTTTAAACATTTCCTTTAGCTCTATTCTAAACTCAATTGGGTTTTCACAAAATGTCCATGGAGCCACTCACTCTCATGGTCACACTCTTGATCTTGTTCTAACATATGGTATTGAGACTGATAAGCTCAAAGTATTTCCTCAAAACCCTGTCTTGTCCGATCACTTCTTGTTAACCTTTGAATTCACTTTATTTGATTACTCACTGACCAAAAATAAATTCTACTATAGTAGATGTTTATCAGACAATAATATTGTACAGATTGTCCAATGGCAATCCCTTATAATGGCAATAGAAAGGGATTGCCATTGTACAGAGTGTCCAATGGCAATCCCTTATAATGGCAATAGAAAGGGATTGGAAGTGGACACTTTGTCCACTTCCAATCCCTCTCTATTCATAGACGGACGGCTTTCCACCATGATAAGGGATTGAAAGTGGACACTTTGTCCACTTCCAATCCCTTCTGTGTGTGAAATAAGCTCAAACTTAATAGAAAGGGATTGGAAGTGGACAGAGTGTCCACTTCTAATCCCTATTAATGGCGGAAATCCCTCCGAGTATGAATAGAGAAGGATTGCCATTGTACAAAGTGTCCATTGGCAATCCCTTTTAATGGATAGGGATTGAAAGTGGACAGAGTGTCCACTTCCAATCCCTTTCAATGGTGGAAATCCATCCGACTATGATTGGAGAGGGATTGCCATTGTACAGAGTGTCCAATGGCAATCCCCTTTAATGGTCATAGAAAGGGATTGGAAGTGGACACTTTGTCCACTTCCATTCCCTCTCTATTCATAGACGGACGGCTTTCCACCATGATAAGGGATTGAAAGTGGACACTTTGTCCACTTCCAATCCCTTCTGTGTATGGAAATAACTTCAAACATAATAGAAAGGGATTGAAATTGGACAACGTGTCCACTTCCAATCCCTTCTGTTGGTGGACATAACCTCAAACTTAATAGAAAGGGATTGGAAGTGGACAGAGTGTCCACTTCCAATCCCTTTCAATGGTGGAAATCCCTCCGACTATGAATGGAGAGGGATTGCCATTGTACAGATTGTCCAATGGCAATCCCTTATAATGGCAATAGAAAGGGATTGCCATTGTACAGAGTGTCCAATGGCAATCCCTTATAATGGCAATAGAAAGGGATTGGAAGTGGACACTTTGTCCACTTCCAATCCCTCTCTATTCATAGACGGACGGCTTTCCACCATGATAAGGGATTGAAAGTGGACACTTTGTCCACTTCCAATCCCTTCTGTGTATGGAAATAACTTCAAACATAATAGAAAGGGATTGAAATTGGACAACGTGTCCACTTCCAATCCCTTCTGTTGGTGGACATAACCTCAAACTTAATAGAAAGGGATTGAAAGTGGACAGAGTGTCCACTTCCAATCCCTTTCAATGGTGGAAATCCCTCCGACTATGAATGGAGAGGGATTGCCATTGTACAGATTGTCCAATGGCAATCCCTTATAATGGCAATAGAAAGGGATTGCCATTGTACAGATTGTCCATTGGCAATCCCTCTCTATTCATAGACGGACGGCTTTCCACCATGATAAGGGATTGAAAGTGGACACTTTGTCCACTTCCAATCCCTTCTGTGTATGGAAATAACTTCAAACATAATAGAAAGGGATTGGAAGTGGACAGAGTGTCCACTTCCAATCCCTTTCAATGGTGGAAATCCATCCGACTATGAATGGAGAGGGATTGCCATTGTACAGATTGTCCAATGGCAATCCCTTTTAATGGCCATAGAAAGGGATTGGAAGCGGACACTTTGTCCACTTCCAATCCCTCTCTATTCATAGACGGACGGCTTTCCACCATGATAAGGGATTGAAAGTGGACACTTTGTCCACTTCCAATCCCTTCTGTGTATGGAAATAACTTCAAACATAATAGAAAGGGATTGAAATTGGACAACGTGTCCACTTCCAATCCCTTCTGTGTGTGAAATAACCGCAAACTTAATAGAAAGGGATTGGAAGTGGACAGAGTGTCCACTTCTAATCCCTATTAATGGCGGAAATCCCTCCGAGTATGAATGGAGAGGGATTGCCATTGTACAGATTGTCCAATGGCAATCCCTTATAATGGCAATAGAAAGGGATTGCCATTGTACAGAGTGTCCAATGGCAATCCCTTATAATGGCAATAGAAAGGGATTGGAAGTGGACACTTTGTCCACTTCCAATCCCTCTCTATTCATAGACGGACGGCTTTCCACCATGATAAGGGATTGAAAGTGGACACTTTGTCCACTTCCAATCCCTTCTGTGTGTGAAATAAGCTCAAACTTAATAGAAAGGGATTGGAAGTGGACAGAGTGTCCACTTCTAATCCCTATTAATGGCGGAAATCCCTCCGAGTATGAATAGAGAAGGATTGCCATTGTACAAAGTGTCCATTGGCAATCCCTTTTAATGGTCATAGAAAGGGATTGAAAGTGGACAGAGTGTCCACTTCCAATCCCTCTTCATTGTAATGGAAAGGGATTGGATATGGACACTTTGTCCACCTGTAATCCCTTCTGATAGTAGAAATCATGCTTCAACTTAATGGAGAGGGATTGCCATTGTACAGAGTGTCCACTTCCAATCCCTTTTCATTGTAATGGAAAGGGATTGGTTATGGACACTCTGTCCACCTGTAATCCCTTCTGAGAGTGGAAATCATACGTAAACTTAATGGAGAGGGATTGCCATTGTACAGAGTGTCCACTTCCAATCCCTTAGTATTGGAACCCAGGGTTGCCAAATGGACAGAGGCTTTTTCTTAGCCACACAGTGTCCTAGGAAGCTGGGACTTTAAGGGCAAGCTCAGACGCCTTAAAGGAGTCTATCCTGGGAGTCCCAGCTTCCTACAACATCATATACCCGAGATACAGCCGCTGTCCACATGGCCACCCTGGCCCCCAATGATAGGGGATTGGAAGTGGACAGAAACGGACCACTTCTCTTACCTTGCTCCCATCTGGTCCCTGGTTGTCCTAGAGGGCCCAAAATTGACACTGGGACTCTGCTATGGGCCAGTGTCCTCCTGTATGACTTTCATGGAGTTTGGGCAACACTGAAAATTTGACCCTTCGGATGACCTGAGCACTTAGTGAAATTTTTACTAATTCTTAAAGGTTTTCAGATTTCCTTGTAACTTTAACCACAACATCTGCACCCCGTCTTGAGCGTATTGTCCAATTTTCAGCCTCCTTGGACAAAGAGGGACAGAATGGGACTTTGGTAAGGGTAACTGTCCAAATCCGTCCATTTCCAATCCCTTAGTATTGGAACCCAGGGGTGCCAAATGGACAGAGGCTTTTTCTTAGCCACACAGTGTCCTAGGAAGCTGGGACTTTAAGGGCAAGCTCAGACACCTTAAATGAGCTTGTCCAGTGAGTTCCAGCTTCCTAGGACAATGTGTGACTGAGAAACAGCCGCTGTCCACATGGCCACCCTGGCCCCCAATGATAAGGGATTGGAAGTGGACAGAAACGGAGCTTTTCTCTTACCTTGCTCCCATCTGGTCCCTGGTTGTCCTGGAGGGCCCAAAATTGACACTGGGACTCTGCTATGGGCCAGTGTCCTCCTGTATGACTTTCATGGAGTTTGGGCAACACTGAAAATTTGACCCTTCTGATGACCTGAGCACTTAGTGAAATTTTTACTAATTTTTAAAGGTTTTCAGATTTCCTTGTAACTTTAACCACAATATCTGCACCCTATTTTGAGTGTCTTGTCCAATTTTCAGCCTCCTTGGACAAAGAGGGACAGAATGGGACTTTGGTAAGGGTAACTGTCCAAATCCGTCCATTTCCAATCCCTTAGTATTGGAACCCAGGGGTGCCAAATGGACAGAGGCTTTTTCTTAGCCACACAGTGTCCTAGGAAGCTGGGACTTTAAGGGCAAGCTCAGACACCTTAAATGAGCTTGTCCAGTGAGTTCCAGCTTCCTAGGACAATGTGTGACTGAGAAACAGCCGCTGTCCACATGGCCACCCTGGCCCCCAATGATAAGGGATTGGAAGTGGACAGAAACGGAGCTTTTCTCTTACCTTGCTCCCATCTGGTCCCTGGTTGTCCTGGAGGGCCCAAAATTGACACTGGGACTCTGCTATGGGCCAGTGTCCTCCTGTATGACTTTCATGGAGTTTGGGCAACACTGAAAATTTGACCCTTCTGATGACCTGAGCACTTAGTGAAATTTTTACTAATTTTTAAAGGTTTTCAGATTTCCTTGTAACTTTAACCACAATATCTGCACCCTATTTTGAGTGTCTTGTCCAATTTTCAGCCTCCTTGGACAAAGAGGGACAGAATGGGACTTTGGTAAGGGTAACTGTCCAAATCCGTCCATTTCCAATCCCTTAGTATTGGAACCCAGGGGTGCCAAATGGACAGAGGCTTTTTCTTAGCCACACAGTGTCCTAGGAAGCTGGGACTTTAAGGGCAAGCTCAGACACCTTAAATGAGCTTGTCCAGTGAGTTCCAGCTTCCTAGGACAATGTGTGACTGAGAAACAGCCGCTGTCCACATGGCCACCCTGGCCCCCAATACTAAGGGATTGGAAGTGGACAGAAACGGACCACTTCTCTTACCTTGCTCCCATCTGGTCCCTGGTTGTCCTAGAGGGCCCAAAATTGACACTGGGACTCTGCACCCTATTTTGAGTGTCTTGTCCAATTTTCAGCCTCCTTGGACAAAGAGGGACAGAATGGGACTTTGGTAAGGGTAACTGTCCAAATCCGTCCACTTCCAATCCCTTAGTATTGGGGGCCAGGGTGGCCATGTGGACAGAGGTCATTTCTCAGTCACAGTGTGTCCTAGGAAGCTGGGACTTTCAGGACGAGCTCAGACGCCTTAAAGGAGCTTGTCCTGTGAGTCCCAGCCTCCTAGCACCATGTATGACTTAGAAACAGCCGCTGTCCACATGGCCACCCTGGCCCCCAATACTAAGGGATTGGAAGTGGACGGGAATCGAACGTTTTCCCTTACCACGCTCCCATCGGGCCCCCGGTGGTCCGACCTGCCTCCAAACTGGCATTCATGCCTTCCAACAGGCCCTCTTCCTCCTGCCCGAGTTTGGTCGAGTTTGGACAACGTCGAAATTTTGACCCTTTCCAGGGCCCCTGACCGTTGCCCCGAGACGGTCCGAAATGGTCAACTTTTTCGATTGGGACGAGACTTTGCAGGCCGACAGGGCACGCTACCAGGACCCCCGTGTCCAAATTTCAGCATCCCAGGCCCAAAGGTGAGCCCCTGGAGGCCGGGGGCCCGTTCCCGGTGAAAGGGATTGGAAGTGGACACTTTGGACATTTCCAATCCCTTTGCACTGGTGGAGTGTGTTTTTCCCTCTCGCATCCGCCCGGAACGCGTCACGGTCGCAGCTCCGCCTCGGCCTCGTAGGGCGCCTTTTGGGCATGATGCGGAAGCATTTTGGGCCCTCTGGGACCTTCCTCTGTCCCCCAGTGTCCAAAAAGACACAGCAAAAACGGGACTGTGTCCACTGGCAATCCCTTTGCATTGGAGGAGTGTCTTTTTGGCTGCGGATCTGCCCAAAAACGGTGTAAGCGCGCGGCGCAAAGACCGGCCCGCAGGGCCCCGCAGGGCCCCGCCGGGACGTCCACGAGGCCGATCGTGGCTCTTCTGGCGCGTCTCGGGACCCCGCGGGAGGAACAAGACCGGACGAATGGAAGCGAATGGGAAGCGGGACGAATGTCCGCTTCCAATCCTTTCCATTATAGGGCTCCGTACCCTAACCGGGCTCCCGCGGGCCCCGGAAGCGTCGCTGAGGGGGCAGGCTTTTTGCGCGCGCGCCTTTTGGACCAAAGAACACCCCTGCGGGCACCCTGGGGCCCGGAGGGCCCCGGAAAATTTTTGTCCTCAAACCCTAATCTAGCGATCGGGAGGGGGTTCGGAGGTACTCGCGAAAGAGCCTCGTGCAAAAGTTGGGCATTTTCAGAGGAATTTTTTTCTGAGCGGAACCGCGCGCCGCCGGGGCGATATGTCGCCCCGGGGGCCGCCCGGCGACCGCTGCCGGAAGCTGGGACCAGCAGCTCCAACGGGGGCCCCGCGGGAAGCCGTCCACTTGCCATGCCCAATACATGGGGCGTTCGGGTAAGGCAAAATCCCATGTTAAGGGATTGGAAGTGGACACGCCCGCGGTTTCCCCAAAAACGCCCGAATCCCGGGCCAAAGCCCGGTTCCTGCCATTGCCGCGCCCCGGGGCCCGCCTCCCGAAAGCTGGGCGCGCGGGAGCCCCGGGGGAGCCGCTTCCCTCCGGGGGCCCCGCGGCCGACATCGGGCGACGGGAGGTCGTTCCCCGGGCGCCCCCGAGCGCCCCGTGCGATTTCGGGCCCGTTCGGGCAAAGGACGCGGGCCTGGCGGGGCTTAATTGGCTGTCGGGGTCAAAGGGGTCAACCCTAGTTAAAAGGGATTGGAAGTGGGACCGAGCGTCCGTTGGCAATCCCTTTACATGGGCCCGGGGCGGCGGTTTGGACGGGCCGCGGATCGGTCCCCCGTGGCCGAGGAGGGCCCGGGATCGAACCCCCCGCCTCGCCCGGGCGCCCTCCGCCGCCGTGCCGAGTTTGGCCCGGATCGGACAAAGTCGAATTTTTGGCGCCCTGCCAACCCTAAGGCCTGAAACGGCCTTTTTCCCCCACGGGCCGAAAGTTAAAGTTTGTCGAAACGGCCCGGCGTCGGAGGGGATCGTTCCGCGGGCCGCTCGGGCGCCCTCCTCCGGACGTGGGCGCTCGGGGACCCCTCGGGACCCCGCGGGAGGGAGGTAAGGGTTCCCATGCAAAGGGATTGCAAACGGACACTCGTCCGTTTGGGCTCCCAATGGGAAGGCCCTGACGGTGGACGACCGTCCGCTTGCAATCCCTTTGAATGGTGCTTCCCTTACCGGTCTCCCGCGGGGGCCCCGCCACGGCCTGAGGGCCGGCGAGCGAAAGGGCGCGCCTCTCCGGCCCCCTCTGCGCGCCTGCGGGGTCCCCGGGGCCCTAGGACCGCCTTTTGGCAAAAGTTCTTCCAACGGGTCCGGCGTCGCCGTGGCGGGCGCGTCCGGGGCGGGAGGTGCGCGGGAGGCGTCGGGGGCGCCTTTTCGAGCACGCGGGGAAAAAAAGTCGTTTTCGAGGCCCCCGCGCCCCGGCCCTCGGGGGCCCCCGCGAGGCCCCGACGGCGAGCTACGGGCCCCGCGCGGCGTCTCTCGCGCCGCCGGCGAGGGGACCCCGCGGGACCCGCGGAAGGGAAGCGACGTCGCCCATGCAAAGGGATTGCAAACGGACAGGCGTCCGTGCGCCTCAGAATGGGGAGGGTCTGACGGTGGACGTTTCGTCCACCGGCAATCCCCCGAATGGGATTTCCCTTACCCGTCTCCCGCGGGGCCCCCGGGGGCACCGGAGGGTCCCCGAGCGAACGGGCGCCCCTCTCCGGCCCCCTCTGCGCGCCTGCGGGGTCCCCGGGGCCCCCGGGGCACGTTTTGGCAAAAGTTCTTCCAACGGGTCCGCGGGCGCCGTCGGCGGCGTCCCCCGGGCCGGGGGTCCGCCGGTCGCGTCGGGGGGCCTTTTCGGGCACGCGGACCAAAAAGCGGTTTCCGAGGCGCCCGGGCCCCGCCCGGCCCTTCGGGGGCCCCCGCGGGCCTCCGGGCGCCGTTTGGGGCGTTTCCGGGGTCGGGCCTCCAAATGGACGAAAAGGCCTCCGAGTGGACGGGGTAAGGAAAACGGGGCCCCGCCACCATTGGAGGGACCTGAAGTGGACGGAAAGGCCTCCCCGTGGACGAGGTGTAGCGAGAGCGCCATCCGTAGGCGCAGTAGCGCCGGCACGGCCCCGTCCACGGGGCTACTTCGTGGACGCGCAAAGGGATTGCCAACGGACGAAAACCTTCGTGACATTGACAGCGTCATGAGTTTTTGTACAATGGCAAGACATGCCCATTCAAAAATTGTCCAAAAGTAGGCCCTTTCCCTAACCTGAGGGGACACTTCCAGCTGAATACGTTCAGGACTCATGGGCCAGGTGGAGACCGATGTGTCTGGCGGTTCTGTCCTCTGAGGACATGGAGGATGTTTACATCTTTGGATTATTGGTGATCGGGATTCTGCCGATTGGCGCTGGTGGAGTTCTGATCTACTTGAAGACCCGTGAGATTCTGGCAACAACTGGCAGGCTGTCTGAATTCTGTAACAGAATGGGCCGAGCTAGCAGTGCACAGACTCTGGCGTTGACCGGACTCGACCGTAAGCAGGATACCAGTCAGGTCCACACTGGTCATTTGGCTGCGGTCCTGGAGCTAATCCGCAAAATCGATAACAACATGGAGAAGTTCTCTGCTAGAATCGGTGGAAATTGACCCCCCATTTGGCTGTCTGGAGCTGCCAGCCTGAGACCTGCCATGGACTCAAGGCCGAGGGCAAATTGTTTTTCTCACCTGGAACCCAAACAACAATCATATCTGGATTCGGCTTCCCAGTGGCCTTAGGCCGGCGCAACTCTCCCTGAGAACGAAAGAAGAGATGTTCATAGACGCTCTGTCCCCCTCCTCATCTACCCTCAGTTCCCTCCCTCATGACTCACCGCCTTCCTGGACTTTGTGTGTCTTGTTTAGTCCGTGCTTCAGTGTATGAAGTTTTTCTTTCTCTGTATTTTCGGACCATGTCTTCCTGGCGCGGCCCGGAGTTACGTGACCTTTTTTTTGCCCTCGACCCCCTATGATCCTAATGTATCTCTGTTCTTATCTATTGTAAGGCAGCGCTGTAATAGCTGCATGGCCTGAGCTTAGCTCAGTTCTGTTTTGCTCTTTTGTCATGAATGTTACATGTTTGTATGTCTGACCTGATGAGCTGGCTTGTACTCTGAATTTCCCCTCGGGGATGAATAAAGTATCTTTGATTTGATTTGATTTTAAAATTGATCTTTTTCTTCTTGTTTTAAAGAAAGCTGCAAAAACTTAATAAAAACAGCGAAATCTTCTCTTTACGCATCTCTGTTTTAACTCAGATGTGTGTAAATACAATGGATCATTAAACAAATCGAAAAACCAGCTGTAACACCACTTTAAATGTTTTTCCTCTCATTTCAAAAACATTCTCAAAGAAAGTCGATGTATGGTATAGAAGAAAAGCACAAAGGATGTTAAAACGAGATTAGAGAGAGAGACAATCTATTTGATGGGGTGGTACAAGAAACAGTAAAGCACACACAAAAGGAGAATCTGTAAGCCCACGCACACTGATTTGTGTGTGTGTGTGTGTGTGTGTGTGTGTGTGTGTGTGTGTGAGAGAACATCAGGTGACAGAGAGGGATGGGAACATGGGCAGGTCCTGGTAATGAAGGACTGAGAAGTCCCTATTTCCTGAGTCTGGGTTAATTGTGCCTCCAGATAAAGGGTAATAAATTGTCCCGGGGTAATGGCAGCAGCCTGGGCTGGACCTGTTCCACATTCATCATGACTGGCTCAGCCTGAGAGCCAGGAGAGGAAGCAGGACTGAAGGACCAGTAGGAGGGAGAGTAGAAAAGATAGGAATGAGAGAAAATGTCCAAGAGCTGAAAGAGGATGTGATGTTGACCTGTTAAATATTACTTAGAGAAAAACAAGAGCATTGATGTGAATTGGACTGGCTACCTGCAGGCTGAATCCTGCTTCACACCTGCTAACTGCTGGAAACTGCAACCCTGAATTAGAATGAAAAACTTTTTTAAAAAGTACAGTTTACTGCTTTTTAACTCCTCCCTGAGCCGCCACCTTGTCATGGTGGAGGGGTTTGTGTGTCCAGAAGATCCCAGTAGCTACGTTGTTGGGGGCTTTATGCCCCTGGTAGGGTCACCCATGGCAAACAAGTGTCTAGAGGAGGGACCAGACTAAGTACGGCTCGGCGACCCCAATGATTATAACGACCATGGGTTGAAATGTTCCCTTGACTGGATGCGGGTCACTGGGGCCCCCCTCTGGATCCAGGCCTGGGGGTGGGGTATGAGAACGAGAGTCTGGTGGCCGGGCCTTTGCCCGTGGGGCCCGGTTGGGCTCAGCCCAAAAGGGTTACATGGGCCCCACCGCCCATGGATTCACCATCTGCGGGAGGAGCCGTAGGGGTCGGGGGCAATGTGAGCTTGGCGGCAGCAAAAGGCGGGGGCCCTGGTGGTCCGATCCCCGGCTGCAGAGACTGGCTCTGGGGACGTGGAACGTCACCTCTCTGGTGGGGAAGGAGCCTGAGCTTGTGCGCAAGGTTGAGCGGTTGAGCGGTGTTTTGTTATTGGACTTCTGTGCTCGTCATGGATTGTCCATAACGAACACCATGTTCCAACATAAGAGTGTCCATATGTACACCTGGCATCAGGATTCCCTGGGCCGCAGTTTGATGATGGATTTTGTAGTCGTATCGTCGGACCTGCGGCCACATGCCTTGGACACTCTGGTGAAGAGGGGGGCGGAGCTGTCAACTGATCACCACCTGGTGGTGAGTTGGCTCAGGTGGTGGGGGAGGAAGCCGGTCAGAGCTGGCAGGCCCAAACGTGTTGTGAGGGTCTGCTGGGAACGTCTGGCTGAGTCCCCTGTCAGAGCGAGCTTCAACTCCCACCTTCAGCAGAGCTTCAACCATGTCCCGAGTGAGGCAGGGGACATTGAGTCTGAATGGGCTGTGTTCCGTGCCTCTATTGCTGAGGCGACCGGCCGGAGCTGTGGCTGTAAGGTCGTTGGTGCCTGTCGTGGCGGTAATCCCAGGACTCGTTGGTGGACACCAGCAGTGAGGGATGCCGTCAAGCTGAAGAAGGAGTCCTATCGGGCCTTCTTGGCCTGTGGGACTCTGGAGGCAGCTGATGGGTACCGACAGGCAGCTTCGGCTGTTGCCGAGGCAAAAACTCGGGCATGGGAGGAGTTCGGCGAGGCCATGGCGATAGACTTCCGGACGGCTTCGAGGAGATTCTGGTCCACCATCCGGCGGCTCAGGAGGGGGAAGCAGTGCTCCATTAATACTGTGTACAGTGGAGGTGGGGAGCTGCTGACCTCAACTCGGGACGTTGTGGGTTGGTGGAGGGAATACTTTGAAGACCTCCTCAATCCTACCAACACGGCTTCCCATGAGGGAGCAGAGCTGGTGGACTCAGGGGTGGACTCTCCTATCTCTGGGGCTGAAGTCGC
Organism: Telmatherina bonti; assembly: GCF_933228915.1. Lineage (NCBI taxonomy): Eukaryota > Metazoa > Chordata > Actinopteri > Atheriniformes > Telmatherinidae > Telmatherina > Telmatherina bonti. The sequence continues at coordinate 197,042 of NC_136621.1, forward strand.
TGAGGTGGTCAAAAAGCTCCTTGGCGGCAAGGCCCCGGGGGTGGATGAGATCCGCCCGGAGTTCCTTAAGGCTCTGGATGCTGTGGGGCTGTCCTGGCTGACACGCCTCTGCAGCATCGCATGGACATCAGGGACAGTGCCTCTGGACTGGCAGACTGGGGTGGTGGTCCCCCTTTTTCTTTTGTTTTCCTTTGTGTTTTAATATGCTACCCGGCCTCTGGCTGCAGCCAAAGGACAAACCACTCCCTGTGACTTCCACCAGTAGCAGCCTAGCATTGTAACAAGAGCAAATGATTGCATCCATGTGCAGAATATCTCTGGTCAGTGCATGATGCTTTTATTTTGAAAACCAGCCTTCTGTTCTCCGAGCTGCGAGCTGGTGAGTTTTCAGACAGCGGGCTTGTAGGCGGGTCAGTTTATGAAATCCTCAGTAAAAATAAATGAGGCCTTTATTAGAAACAAGAGACTGTGTCGTATTCATCATGTTTTCTTTCTTTCTTTAAGGTGACAGTACATCCACCCTACATCCCCACCTGCTTTATTATAGGCTGATTTTTCTTTTCTCCACCTTCTAATGTCTTTATATGTCTTTTTACTTCAACCTCTGTTCACATCGTTTTACCAACAGCATTAATTTTTTTCATAAATCTGCTTCCATGCAGCGTTTATTAGTGCATCAGTCAGATTTCTCTGCTGTAGGTCATGTTTTCTCTCCAAACTCATTCTGCTGCAAACCAGGAAACACCAAAACCTTCATTTCAACAGAGTCTGCAACACGTTCGCACCTGCTGCCGTTTACGCATCGCTGTTAGGAAAACACCAGCAGACCGTGGTTCAGACCCACATGCAGAATTCTAGATTGATCACACAGATTACTACTCACATTGGGATCTCAGTGGATCTGGCCCTTTGTTTTCTGCTTCCTTATTGATTACAGGACAAATATTCCTTCATAAAACTACACGTTGCATGAAATGCACAAGTATGTTTTTTTCTTTTATAGCTAGTTGAAGAATAGTCTTTAAGGTTCACTGTGTGACATTTAAAGACAGTGAAATTGCATCCAACTTCAGACATCATGATTTACTGATAAACAAACCCAAGATGAGAAAATATGACTTCTTATTATTTATTGTAAAAACAAAAATGATCAATTCCAAGGACGAAATTGCTTGAATAGCTAAAATACCTCATTCTGCCAGTGAAATCCTTAAAATGTTGGAGATGCTATTCTTTTTGTTCATGTAGCCTTTTATCATTCCAGTAAATGACTCTTAGTCACTTTCAGTTGTAAAATATGCTGGGTTGCTATGTTGCTGGGTATGATTTATGGGTGGCACAAGACAAGACACAAACATAAATAGTAATATTCAACCTGTAGAATCAGTTGTGGCAGAGCTGTTACTCATTTAGCATCGGATTAATGAGTGCATTCATGCAGCTGTGGAGCACCATGTGATGGCAGCAGGATAACGAGTCCATTTACAGTTTGTTGCTGACTGCAGTCAGATACAGAAACTTTTATGTCCCCAGAAAGGGATGCAATCTGACAACCACAGGCTGAGACAAGACAATGTATTGAATAAATACATTTCTTTTAAGAAACATCTTACGTGGAAGGGTCATGGAACCTGTTGGGAAGGAAGGGACATTTGGTTTTGCCAGATCAATTAAATAAATATACCAAAACAGGACCCAACTCATGCTACTCTGATATTCACAACCAAACAAAATAAATTCATAACTAACTTGTTTACTAAATAGAACTAATTCAAAACACAGGGTGTGGCAACTAGTGATGGTTCCAGTAACCTCGACGCGTCGGCGCACACGTGGCACTCAGAGTGAAACCCAGAGTCGGTGCGCATATCGCTTTAAGAATATGTCACGTGACCAATACAGCCGATGTGTCGCCTGTCACAAACGCACCAAATTTTGTTTAAAGGAAGCATGTCTGTTAATGAGATGCATCTCTACCAAAAGAATCACACATCAATTGAAATACAGTTCTGTTGTGTGAACCAATGTGACATGGAGCAAGAAAGGAACAGTGTCCGCCATGTGGGATCATTTTGATCTCATATCGGCAAATAAGGTATTTGATTTTATTATTTACTCTAATCATTCTGTTCATATGAGTTCCTGATAGATCTTTCAGAATTCAAATCCATATTAAAGTAATAAATTATCATTGTTTGTTTTTCAGGTTAAATGTTGCAGTTGTGAAAGCACATCTTCTATGTTAAGGCATTACAGTGCAAGGCATGAGAATGAGGTCACAAGTACACCTAGAATCAACACAGGTTATACAGACATTTCACAACATCCTCATGGTCACTTTATTAATGATGAATACATAGTTTTTATTATTTCTGACCACCAAGCTTCCAGAAAGCAGGCCTTGGACCAAGCAGTCCTGAACTTCCTCATCAAGGACTGTCCACCACTCAGCATTGTTGAGACTGAGGGGTTCAGGGAACTGCTTCAGGTTCTTGAGCCATCATATGTATCGCCAACCAGGAAGGTTTGTATAGCAAATGTTGGGAAAAATATTTTATATATTCATTTAATATTAGGCTGAAATATAATTGTTCTCTTTTGGTTTCCTTGTCAGACTGTCAAACAACTGTTGGCCAAAGAAAATGAGGAGGAACAAGAACGAGTGAAAACGGAAGTACAGCAAGCTGTGGCAGTGAAGATAACAGCTGACATGTGATCTGTGAACATGGAGGCTTACCTAGCTCTCACCTGTCACTACATTAATGTGAATATGCAGTTGTGTACATCTGGGTTGGGAGTGCAACCCTTTCCACATAGTCACACTGCTGACAATTTGGCCCAAGTCAAAAGGCAGATGATGGATGACTGGGCCATAACTAATAAAGTGTCTTGTGAGCGACGCAGCACCAAACATGATTTCATCAGCAAGAAGTCTACAAATTCGGCATTGAATTTGCATTGCGCACCCTATTAATCTAATCATGAAGAAATCATGTGATCAGATCCCTACACTTAGCTCAATCAACACAAATCCAGGGAAATCGTGACATACTTAAGTTAGAGCACCACAGCTAAAGAGAAGTTTGCTCAAGTACAGCAACAGATGGGATGACCAACCCTGAAACTTATCAATGAGGTACCAACATGTTGGAACAGCACATATCAAATGCTGAAAGACTAAACGATGAGAAGGAACCAGTGTGGGTATCGCTTGGTTTACTGAAATCAGACATTTCTCCATTAACAGCTGATGATATTACAGTCATAGGAGAAACACTTTTTGTGCTTACGTCATTCCATCACGCTACTGTGGAGTTGTCTGAGGAGAAGAGAGTTTCAGGTTCAAAGGTCATCCCAATGATGAAAAAGCTATATCATGCACTTGAGTGGAACACTTACAATTTGCACACACAGGCAGCAGTCCACCTCTAAGAACACCTGAAGCAACAAGTCACAGACACTGCTTCCAATCTGGGGTCGTTAACCGTGTCGACCCTGTCAACTTTTCTAGACCCCAGATTTAAGTCACTCGGGTTTCATAGTTCCTCCAAATGCACTGAAGCAGTGAACAGACTGAAACCGGAGTGTGCAGCCATTTCTGGGCACAAATCTATTGAACCACAACCTGGAACTTCTTCACAACTGATATCAGCACCCGCTTCAGGCGTGTGATTTGGTCTCGTCAATTAATACGTGCATTTATTTATAAACAATATACTCATTTGTAAGTGATATCAATCTAAAATGTCTGTTTTTTTTTTTTTTTTTTTAAGATAACCTGTGGCAGCAGATGGATGAAGAAGTTGACAGGCAGGCCACCAATGCCACAACCACTTCTATAACTGAAGTTCAAAGATACCTGACTGAAGCCAATCTCCCAAGATCACAAGATCCATTACAATACTGGCAAAATCAAAGGCACACCCACCCAAACCTCTTCCGGCAGTTTTTGTGCACACCAGCATCATCAGTGCCATGTGAGAGGGTGTTCTCTAAAACTGGTCAACTTGTATAAAAAACTCAATCGCCTGAATGCCCAAACCTTGGAAAAACTTATTTTCTTGAATAAAAACTTAGAAGTGTAAAGAAAATCCCTCCTGACTACATTCACAACATTTTAGCGTTGATATTCCCATTATGACACACATTCAACTTATTTATTGACTGCAGGTTTTAAAAGACTTCAAACTTAGATGGTAATATATTGAAATATACAATAACTTAATCATATTGTCCTCACTCTGCAATGTGGTTTAATTACCAGCAGGTGTCAATATTGAGAAACACAGAACTGATGCAGTGTCAATACAGTTTGGGTAATGTGCCGACACGTTTCACAAGGCATCATCTACCCATCACTAGTGGCAACAACCTCTAATTCTAGTGTGCATATACACAGTTCTCTACGTGTAGGAAGTGTAAAAGGCACCCCAAACTTGGCTAGTCCACAATCCTCCTCACCACATACCTGTTCCAATTCCACAGTTCACCAGTATGGAGGATAACAAAGGGAAAAAAAAAAGAGAGACAGTTTCCAGGTCTGTTGCTTTTTAAAGGCTGGCTTCTGGACACAATTGGAGGACTCAAGATGGAAGCAGCCAATGAAGAACCAGGGGTGGGCCGATCTCTAATTTCATTACCAGGCAACACCTGGGGAGGTAAGAGACATGAGAGAAAAAAGTGGTCTTCACATAACACATTATATGTTAGAAACTGAAAAGATAGGTGGCTGCAGGAAGCAGGGATATGGGACACATTAACATTCTCAAGTGCTGTTACGTAATAAATATATTCAGAGCAAACATTCACGCATACTGTCAGTCAGATGCAGTTTATCAAGTTAAAAAGAAAAAAAACAGTTCACAGTACATGTTCAGTGGGACTCGGTGTCCCACCTTGGCAGCATGACAGATCACTTCTTCACTCAGAGATTGCGGTAGATGGAGTTTGGCACAGAGGTTGAGGAATGATTCATCCTACACATTATACAGCAGAGCTGCTTCCACAGAGGAAGTTGATGTCGCTACCAGGCAGTGATGACCAACAGTGCAGTGGGTGATATGATGTGTGTACAAATAGTAAGCACATCGGACAGTGCTGTTGTTCCTTATAACTGTTTTATGTAGGTTGTGCATGGCATACTGAGGCCCAGCAGGTTAGAAACTATGTTTTCCATGCAACGCATAATGAAAGCTGAACAATGCCCATGAGATATAATTTCTTCTCACACAGGAAATCAGGAGACAGTTTTGTGATGTATATTTATTTATTTGTGACTTGACTGTTGCAGGTTGTTGCAGGTAGTCCCATTTCCGCTTCTGACAATTCTATTCATTGTGCTAACCAGAAATGTTCCAAAATCCATTCATGAGATGGAAAACAATGCAAAAGGCTAAATCAAAGCTTTATTAAAAGTAAAACCTACAGATTTTATGTTTTGGTTTGTCTGTCTAAAGAAAAATCAAGGTCAAGAGAAACTGAAATATGTAATGTTCCAGCTACAGAAACACGTCTGTAACTGGTTAGAGACACGTCTGTAGTTGGTTAGAAACAAGTCTGTAGTTGGTTAGAGACAGGTCTGTAGCTGGTTAGAAACACGTCTGTAGTTGGTTAGAGACAAGTCTGTAGTTGGTTAGAGACAACTACAGACCTGTTGGTTAGAGACAGGTCTGTAGCTGGTTAGAAACACGTCTGTAGTTGGTTAGAGACAAGTCTGTAGTTGGTTAGAGACAACTACAGACCTGTTGGTTAGAGACAGGTCTGTAGCTGGTTAGAAACACGTCTGTAGTTGGTTAGAGACAAGTCTGTAGTTGGTTAGAGACAACTACAGACCTGTTGGTTAGAGACAGGTCTGTAGCTGGTTAGAAACACGTCTGTAGTTTGTTACAGACAGGTCTGTAGTTGGTTAGAGACACGTATGTAGTTGGTTAGAGAGAGGTCTGTAGTTGGTTAGAGACAACTACAGACCTGTTGGTTAGAAACAGGTCTGTAGTTGGTTAGATACACGTTTGTAGTTGATTAGAGACAGGTCTGTAGTTTGTTACAGACAGGTCTGTAGTTGGTTAGAGACAGGTCTGTAGTTGGTTAGAGACAGGTCTGTAGTTGGTTACAGACAGGTCTGTAGTTGGTTAGAGACAGGTCTGTAGTTGGTTAGAGACAGGTCTGTAGTTTGTTACAGACAGGTCTGTAGTTGGTTAGAGACAGGTCTGTAGTTGGTTAGAGACAGGTCTGTAGTTGGTTACAGACAGGTCTGTAGTTGATTAGAGACAGGTCTGTAGTTTGTTACAGACAGGTCTGTAGTTGGTTAGAGACAGGTCTGTAGTTGGTTACAGACAGGTCTGTAGTTGGTTACAGACAGGTCTGTAGTTGGTTAGAGACATGTCTGTAGTTTGTTACAGACAGGTCTGTAGTTGGTTAGAGACAGGTCTGTAGTTGGTTAGAGACAGGTCTGTAGTTGGTTACAGACAGGTCTGTAGTTGGTTAGAGACACGTCTGTAGTTGGTTACAGACAGGTCTGTAGTTGGTTAGAGACAGGTCTGTAGCTGGTTAGAAACATGTCTGTAGTTGCTTAGAGACGGGTCTGTAGTTGGTTAGAGACAGGTCTGTAGCTGGTTAGAAACATGTCTGTAGTTGCTTAGAGACGGGTCTGTAGTTGGTTACAGACAGGTCTGTAGTTGGTTAGAGACAGGTCTGTAGTTGGTTAGAGACAGGTCTGTAGTTGGTTAGAGACACGTCTGTAGTTGGTTACAGACAGGTCTGTAGCTGGTTAGAGACAGGTCTGTAGTTGGTTAGAGACAACTACAGACCTGTTGGTTAGAAACAGGTCTGTAGTTGGTTAGATACACGTTTGTAGTTGATTAGAGACAGGTCTGTAGTTTGTTACAGACAGGTCTGTAGTTGGTTAGAGACAGGTCTGTAGTTGGTTAGAGACAGGTCTGTAGTTGGTTACAGACAGGTCTGTAGTTGGTTACAGACAGGTCTGTAGTTGGTTACAGACAGGTCTGTAGTTTGTTACAGACAGGTCTGTAGTTGGTTAGAGACAGGTCTGTAGTTGGTTACAGACAGGTCTGTAGTTGGTTACAGACAGGTCTGTAGTTGGTTAGAGACAGGTCTGTAGTTTGTTACAGACAGGTCTGTAGTTGGTTAGAGACAGGTCTGTAGTTGGTTAGAGACAGGTCTGTAGTTGGTTACAGACAGGTCTGTAGTTGGTTAGAGACACGTCTGTAGTTGGTTACAGACAGGTCTGTAGTTGGTTAGAGACAGGTCTGTAGCTGGTTAGAAACATGTCTGTAGTTGCTTAGAGACGGGTCTGTAGTTGGTTAGAGACAGGTCTGTAGCTGGTTAGAAACATGTCTGTAGTTGCTTAGAGACGGGTCTGTAGTTGGTTACAGACAGGTCTGTAGTTGGTTAGAGACAGGTCTGTAGTTGGTTAGAGACAGGTCTGTAGTTGGTTAGAAACATGTCTGTAGTTGCTTAGAGACGGGTCTGTAGTTGGTTACAGACAGGTCTGTAGTTGGCTAGAGACAGGTCTGTAGCTGGTTAGAGACACGTCTGTAGTTGGTTACAGACAGGTCTGTAGCTGGTTAGAGACAGGTCTGTAGCTGGTTAGAAACATGTCTGTAGTTGCTTAGAGACGGGTCTGTAGTTGGTTACAGACAGGTCTGTAGTTGGTTAGAGACAGGTCTGTAGTTGGCTAGAGACAGGTCTGTAGTTGGTTAGAAACATGTCTGTAGTTGCTTAGAGACGGGTCTGTAGTTGGTTAGAGACGGGTCTGTAGTTGGTTAGAGACAGGTCTGTAGTTGGTTAGAGACAGGTCTGTAGTTGGTTAGAGACAGGTCTGTAGTTGGTTAGAAACATGTCTGTAGTTGCTTAGAGACGGGTCTGTAGTTGGTTAGAGACAGGTCTGTAGTTGGTTAGAAACATGTCTGTAGTTGCTTAGAGACGGGTCTGTAGTTGGTTAGAGACAGGTCTGTAGTTGGTTAGAGACAGGTCTGTAGTTGGTTAGAGACACGTCTGTAGTTGGTTAGAGACAGGTCTGTAGTTGGTTACAGACAGGTCTGTAGTTGCTTAGAGACGGGTCTGTAGTTGGTTACAGACAGGTCTGTAGTTGGTTACAGACAGGTCTGTAGTTGCTTAGAGACGGGTCTGTAGCTGGTTAGAAACATGTCTGTAGTTGCTTAGAGACGGGTCTGTAGTTGGTTAGAGACAGGTCTGTAGCTGGTTAGAAACATGTCTGTAGTTGCTTAGAGACGGGTCTGTAGTTGGTTAGAGACAGGTCTGTAGTTGGTTAGAGACAGGTCTGTAGCTGGTTAGAAACATGTCTGTAGTTGCTTAGAGACGGGTCTGTAGTTGGTTAGAGACAGGTCTGTAGCCGTAACGGCACAGGAGATGGGACCCAAAGGACACAGAAGACATCAGGACTGGTTACATATTTTATTGACAATAACGGGGGACATGGAAGCAGGAGGCTACGGCAAGGACGGCTTGAAGTCCTCCTTGAGGACCCCAACTGTGTCCTGCTGGTGATGACAGGAGGGTTAGTGAACAACGGCACACAGGGAGAATCCAACTCCAGGGAAAAATGCCCAAGAAGGAAGAAAGGGAGTTCCTCTCACCCGAGGTTATTGGGAGTTTGTCCAGAATCCAAAATCCAAGTCCAAAGTCCAGTCCAAGGTCCATACACCAAGTAGTAATGCGAGGGGAAGAGGCAAGGGAAAAACTCTGGGCAGGCAAGTTCTTGGGAGAAGGGGGAACAGGGCAGGAATACAGGGTAATGTTGAGTTAACAAAAGGCTGGAAGCGAACAGAGAGAATCTGACGATCTGGCAATCAACAATCCTGGGCCCGCTGCTTAAATAGAAGGAGGCACAGGTGATAATCATCAGCTCATCAGCACAGGAGGGTGCCTTCAGGGACGACTGGGAAAAATCAACACAGTAGCTGGTAGCTGATTGCAAACAGGCCTATATTCGGTTAAATACAGGTCTGCAGTTGGTTAGAAACAAGTCTATAGTTGGTTAGAGACAGGTCTGTAGTTGGTTCAATACAGTAATGGTGTGGGGGGGCATTTCTTTGTAGGGCCGCACAGCCCTCCATGTGCTCGCCAGAGGTAGCCTGACCGCCATTAGGTACCGAGATGAGATCCTCAGACCCCTTGTGGGACCATATGCTGGTGCGGTTGGCCCTGGGTTCCTCCTAATGCAAGACAATGCTAGACCTCATGTGGTTGGAGTGTGTCAGCAGTTCCTGCAACACCAAGGCATTGATGTTATGGACTGGCCCGCCCGTTCCCCAGACCTGGATCCAGCTGAACACATCTGGGACATCATGTCTCGCTCCATCCACCAACACCAAGTTGCACCACAGACTGTCCAGGAGTTGGCGGATGCTTTAGTCCAGGTCTGGGAGGAGATCCCTCAGGAGAACATCCACCGCCTCATCAGGAGCATGCCCAGGCGTTGTAGGGAGGTCATACAGGCACGCGGAGGCCACACACACTACTGAGCCTCATTCTGACTTGTTTAAAGGACATTACATCAAAGTTGGATCAGCCTGTAGTGTGTTTTTCCACTTTCATTTAGAGTATATTTTCAAATCCAGACCTCCAAGAGTCGATACATTTGATTTTCATTGAAAATCTTTGTGTGATTTTGTTGTCAGCACATTCAACTATCGAAAGAAAAAAGTATTTAATCAGAATATTTAATTCATTCAGATCTACAATGTGTTACTTTAGTGTTCCCTGTAGTTTTTTTTTTTAGCAATATATAATCGCTAGCTTTTAATTAACCCCTTGGCCAATGGCGGCCCACCCACGGGCAGTTTTACGTATTTTTTTTTAAAATATCGCACTCGTACAATATCTTAGACGTTCCTATTTTAATAAAACTGCGCATGACGCACCGGTAGGCTCTCCCCTTCTGATTGACCCCATTTTTGACCAACTGGATTGATCCATGGTCCTTCCATAGCTAATAATACCCACTGAGTGTCAACCTAGGTGGTCTGACAATCACATCCGTTTCCGCTTCCAGACCTCGCCCAGTACCTCTGATGCCAGTTCTGACACCACTGTTGTATTGCTATTCAAATTACCCTCACAGTAACGTGCGTACTTATGTGTGTCTATGCGCTAAAGCAGAGGAAGCCTTTTTTGTCTGCTTTTTCTCATTATGAACAACTGCAAAACACGCCAAAAACCGAAAATAAACTCACGAGGAGGTGGTGGAGTCGTTTACGCGGAGGTACGGTGATTTTAATAGTGAAATAACCAGGTCCAGAATGTATTCTTTTACTGACATGTTTGGTTTGTGTCCAGTACAGAAGAAAGTTACCCTTTACCATCCAACATGATATTGAATGTTAAAATCTCCAGTTAACATAAAGTGGCTAAAGTCAAGAAGAAAGAAAAAAAAGGCTAAAAGAGGAATGGGTTGCCCACCAGTTGTCCAGATAATATTTAAATAATGGATGAAGCAACTGAAAATTTGAATATTTGCAAGGGGACATTATGGAAAAAAGAATAAAAATGAAACAAAAAATCCCAAAAAAGATGTGAAATCAAAATGAAAAATAATTCAAGCTGTGCAGGAGCCTAAAAGAACCACAGATAAATTAACACTCTGGGGACGCCAGCATCGTTTAATCGAGCGTAGCTGTCGAACCATAAAAAAAATAGAAACTTACCCCCCCCCCCCCCCCCCCCCCCTCTTAATCGGGAGACTCTGGGCTTTCAGACGGTAGTTCCAGCATCACTGTAGCCCATTCATAAGTGATACAGTGTTGTTTCAAAATAGCCGCAAGCCTTTGTCTTTGGCATGTGACGTGTTTGTCCAATCAGGGCCAATGATGCCTCAGGAAACGCCTCCAAACAGTGTCAATCAATCTGCATCGGTGTCATTAGCAGTCGGATAGCTGCCTTCTGTATTTACAAGGCCAATAAATTAAGAAAACAACAGCTTTTATGCACGCATACCATGCGTAATTGCTCAAACAAACATTTGCATTACTCAAGTAATTTATTTCAACATAAACGACACGACGGCATCGTAACAGATGTATAACTTGGTAACAGATACAGTGTGTGCATCTGACAGTGATTTTGGAAAGCTGCGGTGATTCAGTCCCCTTCAGTACCTTTAGTCATGCTTCGAAATTATAACACTCTTTATTTCAAGCAAAGGAGCCTCATTTACATAGCAGTTTATGATATTTCAATAAAAAAAATAAAAAAAACAAACAAAAAAAAAACATTATAGGACATTATGGGTCATTGAAAGGTGGTGTTTATTAGCATTTAAACTAAAAAAAAAAGAAAAAAGAGTCAGATTTATTTCTCTAAAATACCCTTGGTCCCCAGAGGGTTAAAGTAAACTTGAAGAAAGCAATATGGAGCAACGTCAGAGACAATATTTCATCATCCACAGCTGGGTGAGAAGTGAAACTCTTAAAGTCCAAAGAAATTATGGAAATGAGCTCTAATACAGCAAATCACAATCCTGATACATGTTTTGCTGAAATGTGTACTTACAGTGCCTACTGATTCATAATATCTGTTATGTCCATCGGTGACTTAAGAAATCAACTTAATGATTGGCTGCACTAAAGAATAAGATGCACTAAAAAAAGAATTGAAGCCCAAATCGTGTGTGATGACTCAGAAGACGGGACCCAAAAGAATCAGAAGACCTCAGGATCAGGCTTAAGATTTTGACAATTGCTGGAATCTGGGAAGCAGGAAGCAGATTCCAGTAGAACAAGAATTTTCCTTTGGTTTTATCCACAGTCGGTGTGTCTGAAGATGACAGGGCGGTTAGTAGAGTGGCACACTGTTACAGTTTTTCTCTTCTCTCTTTTTGCGCAACGCTGCTCCTCTTGCTGCGTGGTGGATTACAAGTAAAGTATCCGGACAGTGGTTTATCTTTACCCTTCCCTCGGCATATTTATTTGAACTGCATGAACTGAATTACATATGAATATGTCGGCTCTGTCCATGCGCCGTATCGCCATTACTATGAAGATCTGCACACATGTCGCAACAGTGATATCATCAGTAAGCAACAGATGTAACTTATAACGATTTACAAATTAAGAGTAAGAGTGTAAATAATGACATTCTGGATATAACACTTAACACACACGTGAGACTCCAGGGAGAAATAATGTCCAGGAGGAACAAAAAGTCATCTTCTCACCAGAGACAAATATAGGTAAGTCCAGAATCCAAAATCCAAATCTGAAAAACGATCCAAGGGTTTTTAGATTGCGCCGTCTGATGGCAGTAAATTGTAGAACTCTGACTTGATATTATTAATTTTTTAAAATTTTAATATTCTTGATTTTTTTAAAAGTACAAACTCTTCTCATATAGATTTTTAGCTCAAATTAGATATTTTTTCTGAAGATTTCATGAGAGTGTGGTGCAAGGGAGATTTTTCTGCACATTTTTGCTCTTTCAAGGCTTGTTATGATGAGTCTCCATGGCAACGAGCGACTTGTTTACAATCGGGATCAACTAATTAAACTCTCCCAAATCAGGATTATCAGCGAAACAACACATCAAATCCCAGAGAAAATAAGATGTTGGACTTATTTTATGCAAATATGAATAATGTATGCAGTTGTTCTGCCCTGCCTCCTTTAGGAAGATCTGACCATAATCTGGTTCTTCTCACCTCCACCTACAAGCCCATCGTTCAGCAGCAACCAGTCATCACAAAGACTATCAAAATCTGGTCTGCTGAAGCTGAAGATGCTCTTAGAGGAGGCTTTGAGGCTACAGACTGGAACGTCCTCTGTGAACCTCATGGAGACGACATCAACGCCATGACTGAGTGTGTGACAGATTACATAAACTTCTGTGTGGACGGCATCGTCCCAACAAGAACAGTGAGGTGCTTCCCCAATAACAAACCCTGGATCACCAGTGACCTGAAAAAGCTGCTGAACATCAAAAAGAAAGCCTTCAGGGATGGAGACAGGGAGTTATTGAGGGCGACACAAAAACAACTTAAAACCCAAACTAAGAAGTGCAAGGAGGACTACAGGAAGAAGTTAGAAAGTCAGCTCCAGCAGAATAACCTGAGGGATGTGTGGTCTGGAATGAAGAAGATCACCGGCTTCAAGTTAAAGGGGGACCAGCCTGATGGAGGTCTGGACAGAGCTAATGAGCTGAACATATTCTTCAACAGGTTCAGTTCACCCCCTACCTCCAGCCCAACAGACCACACACCCTCCATAAGCCCACTGCTTTCCTGTCACGCCTCCAATCTGTCACCCTGCAGCTCAGTCATGGACCAGAACACAGCTTCATCTCCCTCCACATCAGGACATCCTGAGACCTCCACCTTGTTTGTCTCCTGCAATCAGGTTAAGAAGCAACTTGAGAAACTGAACCAGAACAAGGCTGCAGGTCCAGATGGTGTCAGTCCCAGAGTTCTCAAGACCTGCTCAAAACAACTATGTCCGATTCTCCAGCACCTTTTCAACACCAGTCTGAGACAAAATAGAGTCCCAGTGCTGTGGAAAACCTCCTGCCTTGTTCCAGTGCCTAAAAAAACACAACCAGCTGAACCAAGTGACTACAGACCAGTTGCCCTGACATCTCACATCATGAAAGTCCTGGAGAGACTCTTACTGGCTCACCTCAACAAGCAAGTAAACACCTTTCAGGACCCATTCCAGTTTGCATATCGTAATGGACTTGGGGTTGAAGATGCCATCATATACCTGCTCCAGAGAGCACACTCTCATCTGGACCATTCAGGCAGCACTCTGAGGGTCATGTTCTTTCATTTCTCAGTGCTTTTAATACCATTCAGCCTGCTTTGTTATGTGAGAAGCTCCATAAATTCCAGGTGGATACCTCCACAACCACCTGGATCTATGACTACCTCACAAACAGACCCCAGTTTGTGAGACTGAAAGGTTGTGTGTCTGAGATGGAGGTCAGCAGCACTGGTGCACCACAAGGAGCTGTACTCTGGCCATTCCTCTTCACTCTGTACACCTCAGACTTCCAGTACAACTCTGAGTCCTGTCATCTGCAGAAATACTCTGATGACTCTGCAGTTGTGGGGTGTATCAGGGATGGACAAGAAGCAGAGTACAGAGAACTGGTCAGTCAGTTTGTTAAATGGTGCGGTGACAATCATCTCATATTAAATAGCAGCAAAACAAAAGAGATGATTGTTGACTTCAGGAGGAAGAAGAATAAACAAAGCAGTGTTTCCATCCTGGGAGAGGAGGTGGAGGTGGTGGAGGAATACAAGTATCTTGGAGTTCAGCTGGACAACAAACTGGACTGGAAATGCAACACTGACTACATCTACAAGAAAGGTCAGAGCAGACTGTACTTCTTAAGGAAGCTGAGATGGTTTAACGTCTGCACCAAGATGTTGCATATCTTCTAGAAGTCTGTTGTGGAGAGTGCAGTCAGCTTTGCAGCATCTGCTGGGGTAGTAGCATCAGAACCAGAGACTTGAAGAGAATCAACAAACTGATCCAGAAAGCTGCTTCTGTGCTTGGAGTAACTCTGGAGCCGCTGGAGCTGATTGTCCAAAGAAGAATGCTGCACAAGCTGATGAAGATGATGGAGGATTCTTCACACCCTCTCCACAACACAGTGATGAAACAACAAAGTGTGTTCAGTGAGAGGCTTCTTCAGGTCCGATGTAAGACTGAAAGATACAGAAGATCATTCCTGCCAGCAGCCATCAGCCTCCAGAACAAGACCTCCTCTAGTTAATTATGATTATATACTACAATATTGAATTTCCCTTTGGAGATTAATAAAGTATTTCTGATTTTCATTTCAAGGTCAAATTGTCCAGGAAGACTCACAAGGAGAACAGGTGTTCAGCTTTACAGGCCTGAGATGAACAGAGAAACTGACGATCTGGCAATCAGCAGTCCTGGGCTTGCTTCTTAAATAGAGAAAAGCACAGGTGGAATGCATCAGCAAATCAGCCCTGGAGGATGCTTAGTGACAATAATCTATTTAAAATTTGCCATTAAAACCGGTCAGTTTTAAGGTGGAAAACCCATATTTTGTCACTTTAAATCAACAGAAATATCTATCTCATCTTGTAGAAGCAAAACATTGAAAAAGAGAAATGGCTTGATCCTAAAATGAGAAAAGATCTTCTGATTTTAGAGATTAAACAGAAAGGATGAGAGAATTTTACAGCAGAGGACAAGAGTGTTGATATGAAAGGAGAAAAAAGGAAATGGAAATAGGAATAAGACAAAGAATAAGACAGGGAGCCAACGAATGTTCAAATTATTCTTTTTTTGTTGCCTTTTTATACCTGGTTGCTCTCCGGTCTCCCAGTCAGTATTCAGAGCTATAAATCTTGGAGTGACATTTTGGGCAGCGAGTCTCACATAAACACAGTCGGCTAAATGTCAGTGCAGAAAGCAGACAAGCCTGACTCAGGAAGAGGAAGAGTAGAGGCAGTAATGTCACCACACTTAAACACACCCACCATCAGTCTTCATGACATTTAAGAGACATATCCCTCGATCCGTCTGGCCATGGCTCACGTAGGAGAAGTTTGAAAAGGAAGGCTGATGACTCCATGAGTTTAACAGTTTGAAGTGATCACATATAGAAGGCTGATGCCCTCACTTATGTGTAATATTTCTTGATGTTCCACTCAGCAGCTGTGACGTAGGTTTATGGCTATTTTTACAACCATTTTCTGTGTTTAATGTTCTCCCAAATTCAGGCAGAAACTTGG
Source organism: Telmatherina bonti (assembly GCF_933228915.1). NCBI lineage: Eukaryota > Metazoa > Chordata > Actinopteri > Atheriniformes > Telmatherinidae > Telmatherina > Telmatherina bonti. The sequence continues at coordinate 212,781 of NC_136621.1, forward strand.
AAATCCACTTTGTTGAATACTAGCCATAACTGCGCTACATACCAACGGGAGGGCAATGTGACCTCTCGCCATGACAAATGGTTCATACCATGTCACTCACATCCTTTTTCTCTGCTTAAACTCACAGCCATCAAAAGCAAATGAATTGAAATTAAAAGTAAATCACTTGAGATTGTATCATTTATCATCTACTCTGATACTTTCTTTAATCTCTCACAGTTGCATGGGGCTTGTATTGATTTCTAAATGAATAATTGAGAAATATGGCTTAACTGCTCTTTGCAAACATCTCTGGCCGATTCACTTTACTGTGCCCCTCGTTTTTCCTGCAACCAATGCTCTCTCCTGCATCATCACCCTCTTTCCTCTCCTCTTCTGACCTTCCTCCTCGCGCCTCATGTGCTGCCGATGTGGATCCTGTCCTGTGACGGGTTGTACACGAGGGAATGGGTTGCTCGCTTGGCTGGCCGACCTGCATATCATCCGTCAGCAAGACATGCTGTTGTTTCAGAGCTCTGCTGAGAGCTGTCTCCTCATCTGTCTTTTTCTCTGTTTCTTCTGTCTCCTCACACACTTACACACTCATTCTAGTTTTCATCCTGCTTTATCTTTCCACCTCCTTGCACTCCCGTCTTCATGACTTCAACCAATAGTCAGCTGGTGAGCATTTTGTAATCCACGTCGGGCTCTTTGTGCGAAGTCAATTGATGACTGTCTTAGACTGAAACTGAATGATCTTCATATGTTAACAATGAAATGTCCTTTTCAATATACATTCATTTATTCATTATTTTCTATACTCTGTAGTCCACTTAAGGGTTGTGGGGAAGCTGGAATCTATCCCAGAAATTAGCAGGCAAGATGCAGGTACACCTGGACAGGTTGCCAGTCCCAGGCAGGGCAAACCAGAGAGACAAACAGCCATTCACGCTTCCACTCATTAATGAGGACAGTTTAGAACATGCATGTGTTTGGACAGTGGGAGGATGCCTGAGTATCCAGAAAGAACCCAGGCATACACAGGAGAACAAACTTGAATGTCCCAGCTGAGGCCTGAAGCTGCTGTGAGGCCACGGTGATAGCCACCATGGCAACCACCACTGCAACACCTGATTCAAGTAAAAATGCATCTCCAACAGCTTGTTGTCAAGGTCTGCACATGACTGCTCATTTGAATCAGACATATTCCTGCAAAGAAACATCCAATATCTGCAGGACTTGGCCCATGAGGATGGGAGTTGGTGATCACTATCATGCTCAAAAATTGTACAAAATTACAACAATTTCAAAGCTGGAAAATTGTTGCAAGGCTAAGTTTTCATCTTTACACGTTTTCAACTGCATTACCCGAATGGTGACAAACATGACAGCACAACAATAACAGACTGATTAGAGAACAACAGGTCGATGTATAAGCAAATTAATGTGGTGTAGAAAATATGTTCTTGGTCTTTTAGAGCAGCATGGTGGTCAGCTCTGCAGACTCACGGTTCTGAATGTCTTGGTTTGGGGGGAGCTTTGCACAGCGTCCCTGCTGTGTGGATTTTCTAAACTTGTAAGTTACTTTGGCAAAGAGGGACTGTAACACAGAATTTTGAATGATATTAATGCTGATATCATGAGCCTGGTTATGCAGTCAGAATGTTAAGTTCACCATCCAGCCATTCTCCGCCGCCTATCCAGGGTCGGGTCACAGAGGCAGCAGCCTAAGCAGGGAAACCCAGACTTCCCTCCCCCCAGCAACATTTGCCAACTCTCCGGGGGGATCCCGAGGCGTTTCCAGGCAAGTCGAGAGATATAATCGCTTTCTAATGGCCAAACGAGCTGCAGCTTGAGCGTTTGCTGAGCAAGTCTGCATTATGATTTAAGACACTTACAGACTTTTGTAGCCCCACTGACCTTGCAAAGCGTCACATTTTGCTCTTTATTCTGTATAAACTCTTAAATGCCCAGGACAAAATGAAGATCCTCCAACTGGCCTGTGAAAAGGGAGAGCTCCTGTTTGAGGGAGTAAACGTCTTCATCTACCTGGATTACAGTGCAGTTCTTCTGGAGAAACATCGCCTGTTTGATCCTGTCAAGCATCAATTCGACAAGAAGAATCTTCAATATTCCCTGCAGTATCCTGCCATGCTTAGGGTCAACACTGACGGAAAGTCCACTTCATTCCACCGTCCTAAGGACGCTGAAGTTTTTCTCCAAAGCCTCCCTGTGTGGACTGGGTACTTGGGTGATGATTCTGAATTTCTCTTTTTCCTTTGCTTTATTGATATAATCTTGGTTTAATCCTGACAGCAGCTCATTTGATTTTTAGTTGATGTTTTCAAGATTAAGTGAGATTTTTGAGAAGTCTGTTATGAACACAAACTACTGCTTCCACTTTGTATCTGCTGTCCTGGGTGTTGTCATGGTAATGCAGCTTAGCGCTGTCGCACCATAGGCTGGCGCTGTTGTAAAATGCGACGTCTAAGCTTGTGAGCATAGTGAAGAGTCATAAAGACTTTACTTTTTCTGATGCAGGTTCTTGTAGTCTACTCATGAAAAACTGTAGGCTATTTAACTTTCTTCTGAATATTCTAAATGCAGACTGAGCTTGGCTTATGTTGATTTTTATGTTTCCTTTGTTTGTGATTCATGTATGTGCCTGTCTACTAGAGTGTTTGTATGTCTGTTGTGTTTCAGTGTTCTTGCTCTTCTACTCTCTCCTCCTCCTGCATCGTTATTCAATTCAATGGTTCACAGATAATAGCGACAGCTAAAGGGTTAAAAATTGTTCATGTTAACGTAAGGAGCATAGTCCCTAAAATTGACCAATCGATATTATGGGCTACCTAGTATAAACCTAATGTCATAATTTCTGATACTTGGTTGCATAGTAATATTTCAGATAATGAGATTAAAATTGATAGTTTTGTTTTATACTGGGCTGACAGAGGCTCACAAGGAGGAGGTGTAGCCACTTATGTTTCGGCAACCTTAACTTCTGTGAGAGTCTTTCCAATGGTAGAGCCTGTTAATTTACAGCTTCTATCTGTTGACATGAAGTTTCATGCTAATAAATTACTGACTCTTATTAATATTTACAGACCCTCAAGTGTTCCTGTAGATTCAATTAATTCCATCATCTCTTCTATTAGTTCTTTTAAAAAGCAAAAGGAAATGGCAATTCTGGGTGATTTCAATAATACCTGGCTTGACCGTTCCTCCTCCAACGAAAGAAATCTTCTAAATAGTGTCAACCTTACTCAACTCCTAACTGAATCCACCAGAGTAGATCAGCCCTCCTCTCCTCTTTTAGACTGGATGCATCCGTTAGTTATGTCTGACTGCTTTAGTGATCATTCTGTTGTGTTTTGGATTTGGAAAATTAAACTTACTAAAGTTCCTCCCAATTATATTAGCATTAGACAAACTAAACATATGAATATTGAATTATTTATTAATGATCTTGTTAACATAAACTGGGACAGATTTCAACTCATCCATTATGGAGAAGATGTATGGAATTTGTTTTTACTCAGAGGTTACCAATATTATTAGATGAGATGAGGTGAGATGAGATAAAATGTAATTGTCTTTACACATGTACAAGTACAATGCAACGAAACACAGTTGGCATATATCATGATTAATAAGCATCGCCCTGTTAAAATGATTCACGTGAAAGGCAGGCATCTGCCCTGGGTCAATTCTGCTTTGCTTGACCTATATTAAAAAAAGGTGTGCCTCAAGAGTCCACTCTTGGCCCCCTTTTGTTCAGCATATTTATTAATGATCTTCCATGTGTTATCTCAAACAGTTCTATAAATATTTATGCTGATGATATTGTTATTTACAACTCAAACTCTGATCTTTATTTTGTAAAAAAGAAAAAACAAAAAAAAAGAAAAAAAAAAAAAAAACAGTTGCGACTTGATTTTAATTTGGTCCAAAAATGGCTTCATGAGAATCAATTCATTTTAAACATGAAAAAAACTTGCTGTATACTATTTGGTACCCATAATAAATTAAATAACTCTCCTGATCTTCAAATTAATTTCAGTGATGGATCCATCCATCCATGTTCTGCCACTTATCTGGGGTCAGGTCGCGGTGGCAGCCGCCTAAGCAGGGAACACGCAGGGAACACTGGAGACATTGATGAATCTTTGATGCACAAAACTGATTTTATTAAGTATCTTGGTCTCTGGCTTGACCCTGGACTCAACTTCAGACCACACATTTGATTACATAATCAAAAGAACATATGCTACTTTAAGTCCTTTATATCGCTCTTCTAACTGCTACACTTTAGAAGTTAGGAAAAGAATAGTCACTCTAACTAATTTTATCCATTATTGATTATGCCGACATGATTAATCAAAACACATGATTCATATTTTAAACGACTTAATGTTCTTTTTAACTCTCATTGTACATTTATTCTTAATCTCCATATCTAACTCATCATTGTGTGTTATTTACCCACATACTTAAGATTGCTTGGTTTATTTAAGTCATCTTTATCTGTTCATATTAAAACTCCTTGTCAATGTTTCTAGTTCTATTACATTATTCTGTGTGAGATTGATTAACATACTCCTTTTAGAGGTTTTCATTTATTTATTGCTATTGGTGTTTTTTTTTTTTTTTTTTTTTTTGGAATATCATTGTAATAATGGTAGTAGTCAATATAAATATAACTACCAACTATGTTGGTATTGATGTTGTAATGCTGTTCAACTGTTACCCCTGTTAATGTCATTATGAACTTGTGTTCTGGTGAAACTAATGTAAGTAAACAGAAAAATAATTATTTAAAGGGGGAGGGAAGTGAAAAAAAGAAGTTATTAATAATAATAATAATAATAATAATAATAATAATAATAATAATAATGAGTAAACAAAATTTATTCTCATGGTGCTCTTTGCATTACTGCCTTTTAAGTAATTCTGTGACATGATCAATAATTACCGATTTTAACATCCCTAGTTGTGTAATTTCTGTGTTTTACATCTTGGCAGGATTGTGGAGAGGTGTAAGAGTGAGCAAGTTTGTCTTGTCTTGTTTTGTTTGTTGTTTGAATATTGTTTTGCGTTTAATTGTTTTGTGTGCGTCTGTGTAATTTTTGGTAATAATGTATTGTTATATGGTTTATGTTTTTGGACCCCTACAAAAATTAGATGGTACATCTCAAGGGGCATTACATAAAATAAATAAATATAATCCCTCCAGCTTGTCATGGGTCTTCCCCAAGGTCTCCTCCTGGAGGGACGTGCCTGGAACACCCTGATCAGGGAGCCGTCCAGGAGGCATCCTGACCAGATGTCCGAGCCACCTCAACTGGTTTCTCTCAATGTGGAGCAGCGGCTCTACTCTGATCTCCTCCCGGATGACCGAGCTCCTCACCCTATCTCTAAGGGAGAGCCCGGCCACCCTGCAGAGGAAAATCATTTCAGCCGCCTGTATACGAGATCTGGTTCTTTCGGTCACGACCCACAGCTCATGACCATAGGTGAGGGTAGGAACGTAGATCGACTGGTAAATGGAGAGCTTCGCCTTCTGGCTCAGCTCCTTCTTCACCACGACAGACCGGCGCAGAGTCCGCATTACTGCAGACGCCGCACCGATCCGTCTGTCGATCTCGCGCTCCATCCTTCCCTCACTCGTGAACAAGACTCCGAGATATTTAAACTCCTCCACTTGAGGCAGGACCTGACTCCCGACCCGGAGAGGACAATCCACCCTATTCCGGCTGAGGACCATGGTCTCAGATTTGGAGGTGCTGATTCTCATCCCAGCTGCTTCACACTCGGCTGCAAATCACTCAAGCGAGAGCTGGAGATCACGACAGAACCCGGCAGAACCCGGCTCAAGGACAGTCAGCCATCTGCCTCTGCTGTGTGGGGGGAAGAGGACAGAAAGACAACAGACAACAGGAACTGCTGCTCCCGGCCAGGGAGACCTGCTGAGACAGGAGACATACATGTTAATGATGCAACACTGTTATGGGGGGGGGGGGGATGAAAGAGAGAGATAAAGAGAAAGAAGCTCAGTGTATCAGGAAATGTCCCTCATGAACAAACTGAAGTCTATCAGATAAATATGATTTAAACCAGCTTAACGCTGTACCTGTAATTCCAACCACCTGTTCTAGTCTCTGTAACAGAATGTTATGATCGACTGTATCAAATGCAGCACTAAGATCAAGCAAGATAAGTACGGACACAAGTCCTTTGTCTGAGGCCATAAGAAGGTCATTAGTAACTTTCACCAATGCCGTCTCAGTGCTATGATGAGCTCTAAATCCTGACTGAAACTCCTCGCATAAATTATTTCTGCTCAGGTGGGCATGTAGCTGAGCTGAAACTATTTTCTCCAGAATTTTGGACATAAACGGGAGGTTAGATATAGGTCTATAATTTGCTATCACCTCTGGATCCAGAGATTGCTTTTTAAGTAAAGGCTTGATTACAGCAGTTTTCAATGATTGTGGTACATATCCTGTCACTAAAGACATATTGATAAGATTTAGTAGTTGTCCTCTGTCTATGCTTTGGCTGTCGCCAAGGCAAAAACTCGGGCATGGGAGGAGTTTGGCGAGGCCATGGAGAAAGACTTCCGGACGGCTTCGAGGAGATTCTGGTCCACCATCCGGCGGCTCAGGAGGGGGAAGCAGTGCTCCATCAACACTGTGTACAGTGGAGATGGGGAGCTGCTGACCTCAACTCGGGATGTTGTGGGTCGGTGGAAGGAATACTTCGAAGACCTCCTCAATCCTACCAACACGTCTTCCCATGAGGAAGCAGAGCTGGTGGACTCAGGGGTGGACTCTCCTATCTCTGGGGCTGAAGTCGCTGAGGTGGTCAAAAAGCTCCTTGGCGGCAAGGCCCCGGGGGTGGATGAGATCCGCCCGGAGTTCCTTAAGGCTCTGGATGCTGTGGGGCTGTCCTGGCTGACACGCCTCTGCAGCATCGCGTGGACATCGAGGACAGCGCCGCTGGACTGGCAGACTCGGGTGGTGGTCCCCCTTTTTGAGAAGCTGTAAACATTTTTATAAATACTTAATATTTTTTATTTATTTAAATATAGACCATTTTATTCCTATTATAGTTTTCTTAAACATTTTAATTTGCTGAGTGGCTCAACTTAAGATGTTTTATTTTACCTGCAGCCTCTTTAGCTAATGAAATGTAATAGATGGCGGCATCTTAGTAGACCATCTAAAGGCTTGGGAATATCTTCATCACAGTTTGACAAACTAGAGGCCTCCAAACAGCATCTTGCCCAGGGCCCCTACAAAGCTAGAAGCGGCCTTGGCAAGTAGTAGGTGACTACTTACTACTATGTGTACCATTTATATGTCATGCCTGCTCCTCCTCTGGTTCACTCAGCCTCCCCAGCCTACGGATCCCTGGCCCAGACAACAACCTTCAGGATTCTCCTGCCGAGTTCCCCTCATTGTTCTCATGTGTTGCCTCCGTGTGTCCCTGTTTCTAATCCCTGTGTTTGATCAGCTTGCTTGTCTTTCCCTTACCAGGCTGTCATTCAGAATCTATGTTGTGTTCCTTAATATACCTAAGATTAATTAAAAACTTCTTAAATATATTAATCCTGTTTGTGTCCACCATCTCATAGCTCAGCTTTGCTTATGTTCTAAAATTTAAGCAAAACAAAGAGCGAGAGAGAATGCACCAAGCAGTGTGTTTACATATTATAATTCCTTTCCTATAATTCCTATTAAATATTCCTCTTCATAAAAACAAGAACAACCGTGTCAGTGCTAACAGTGTGTTTACATGCGGAGTGGCACCAGTGGCCAGATGGCCACTCGATGCGTCTCAGAATCACACTTGACTTGGCTCTGAGCTCCATAATTAAATGGTTGCGACCTTTGCCTATAATATTTTCACTGTTTCTTAACAGAAAATAGATTTTTATAATGTGGACATCAAGCAGGACTCAATGTTGCGCTGAAATTTGGCTTAGCTCAAAGATAAGCCAGACTACAGAGCGGTTTTGTTCGACAGAATATCAAATATGAAATATAAAATCTGAACCTAAGAGCTGCAGGCTGCAAAGAGATGGTAGGGAAAGCTAAAGGTATAGAAAATACTCCTGTTTCTCAGTTTAATTCGTGTCTCTGGGCTCAGCAGCATGATAACCAGCGGCCATTCCTGCAGCTGCATCAGCTTGTTGCTCGTCAGCCTGCTGTAGCCACGAGGCAGCACAACAGTCAGACTCAGACTACTACAGTCCAGGACCACCTTGTTGCACTTCTGTGTTGCTGCTGAGCAATCTGGAGGGAAAACTTTTGCAGCTCAAAGACGCTTGTGGCATATCTGCTTTGTGAATCTGAGTAGGTTGCATCTTTCCAGTGGCTGCTGAGTTACTTCTTCTCATGCAGGACCTGCCCACTCTCTGCCCCTGAACTGCGCTGAAATCCCAACGGGTAATGTTGCAGTTATGTATTATTGGCAAATATGGTGGAAAATAAGGGGATTACAATTCTGTATTATTTATTGTATCTTCTCCTGTCCATGTGCAGACGTTACAGTAGCAAGAAAGATGACTGCAATCAGTCTTTCTTCAATCTTGCTTTAATTCAGGAATGCTGATTAATCGAGTCTGTTTTATAAGATCAAAACTACCATCAGTGTGTTTATCTGCTGTTAATCCGAGTCATGTCTTTCCAATAAAAGCAGGAAGGTTTTTACATCATAGCTGAGAAAACATAACGTTCATCCTGCTGCAGCTCAGTTCAACAAAAACGCTTCACGTCTGCATTTTGCATTATTGAACATTATTTATGTTTTTTCTAACTCAGTGACTAATTCACTGACTTAGTTAAAGATCCCTCACACTATGCCCAAACACACACTACACACACACACACACATAAATGAACAGCCGTTAAAGTTTGGACTCATTAGGCTGCATGTCCCAATGGGCGAATCTATCTTATGGGACAGTAGATGTGAGCTGTAGTCCTGCTTTGATCAACGCCTGTCAAACACTAAACAGAGCTGCCTAATGCTAGAGACTGTCTGGGGAAACACACACACACACACACACACACACACACACACACACTTCCTATCTATTGACATATTTCTGTTATTTTTTTAGAAGCTAATAGTGGAACATATGCAAATCCGCATCATTTGTTGGTTTTAATGTGGAAAGACTTAAAATAAAAAAGATAATTCATCCTCTTCACTCTAGTTTTGCATATCAAAACATGAGAAATATAAATAATTTTAAAAAGACAAGGTAAATGCAACTTCAGGTGAATTTAACACATAGCCTGGTTCTATAGCAGGAAGGATGATACAAACCACCCAGGAGGTGAACACCAGTATGAGTAGGTCTGTTAGAGCAGAGGTTGTGGCAGTTTACTGGTCTGCAGAGTGTTAATATAACGATAAGAAGGAAAGACATCAGAAATGATTGATGAGCTGGAGTGATGAGGAAGGCTAAAAGAAACTAAAAATTTTGCTGTTATTACATAACAGCAAGTGTAAATGTGATTGTGTGTAATTGCTGATGTATAATGCAAAAAAGATGAAGATGTCACTGAAATTAGTGGCAGGACACTCCAGCAGCGAGGATAAAAGTGTAAAAAAAAAGCAAAAAAACCCAACATTTTTTAAAGTGATGAAAATTGCAGAGAGAGAGGGGAATAATTTCTGACAGAATAAAATGTGGACGGACGTGACAAGTTGTACTGCGCAGAAATATTCGTTGAAATGCTTCTTTTTGGATTCAAATCTACAACATCCAGCGCGAAAGCTCGTTCTCACCACTAGGCCACCATTCTGCCAGCATATACGGCTGTGGAAAAAGGCTAAACTTTTCTATAGAAAAGTGGATGTTCAAGGTACTGGGAGAACTATTGTAGAGTTTGGCTGTTGGCATAAAAACGCCTTTTTAGAACTTCCATCAGCGTGTAATCTGCAGGATTGCTCAAAGGGAAGGTTTAACTGAACTGCTGCGAAGAAGCTAAAGATAGTTACAAATAGTGCAAAAACACATATATCAGAATGAGCTGGAAAGTTTAATATTAGAATGGGTGAAGTAACACAACAGACGTAGAAGGTTGAAACCATGGTTTTCTGAGCATAATTGTAACCATTAGGAGAAGAAGCGCTGCTATTTTATAAGATGCAATATCAGAATTAAAACCTTTGAACTTCTGATCCACAGCCCTTTCATTAAACCACTACACCACCAGAAAACTTAGCAGCGTCCTGGCAGTCATTGTTTTGCCACTGACCTGCTGCTCAACGGAAAAGCACCATAGACTGAAAAGCATGCAGTTTCTTTTCATTTCTAGTCTTAGAGTGCCATCTAGTGGCGATGTAATGTGCAAGCGAGAGGAGGCGTAGGTAAGTGATGCGACAGTGACGTGGATTTTGTGAGACGGCAGATTTAGTCATGGCACGTAAAAACAAACATTGACTCAACGTCATATCCCTGCCAATTTAATCTTAAAACGGTTTATGCAGATAATTAAAAAGACTTGTTCAAAGGAAAACTCTGGAGCAAAGTGAAGAGGATCTCACCAGCTTGTCGGAGTTTATTGACGAGTGTTTCAACTGCATCATCATGGACAGGACAAGCCAACCACCAACTCCAACTGCGTCCAAAGCTGCTTCAACCTCTAATAGAAGCTGGAAAGAAGCCTCACCAGGAGCGACGTCTTCTAATGGGGATGAGACTTCAGACATCTTGATGTCGACTGATAAGAATCTCGCCAGCTTCGACATTTGTCTGGGCCTGCTGAAGTTCTCCACTGGGAGTTTCAGTCGCTGAGGGAGTGGCTGGAATTCAGCCAACAGCAGGTAGAGACTCTGGTTGCAGACACCGCCAGCCTCAGGGAGACGGGGGAATCCCTCAACAAGGGAATGATCCGACTCGCAGAGGAAAATAAAAAACATAAAAGAAACAGTGATTGATCTCCAGGTGCGCAGTATGAGGGACAACTTGGCTTTTACAGGAATCCCGGAGCAAGAAGAGGAGGATCCAGAGTAAACAATCAATTCATTTGTCCAAACTCAGCTAAAGCTGCCCAAGGAAATGGTGAGGAACATGTCATTTCACTGACTACATGTTTAGGTGAAAAAAGGCTGGACAGCCGCAGACCAAAACCGATAACCCGGGTGGTTACACCCCCTGGTTTTATACCTAAACGTGTTTTATCAGTCTTAATCAGGTTAAGCCTTGGTCTGACTGCAAGGTGTTGTAGAGAGGTATCACTCATAATATATTTAAATGTTGATCATAAACTGAGAACTGTTCCTTAAAATAAGGTGGAAAGTTGTTTTTTTTTTTTTTTAGCATGCAAGAATTAGGTAAGAGTGGTCATCTTACCTTTACACTACCTTTGCAGTCCTCCCTGCTTCTTGCCCTGACTGCTGAAGCGACTGATTCTCTGAACACTGAGTGAACACTCGAGCTGGTTCGGATGAGAAGCTAAGATGTAAAGCCAGAAAGTTTCCTGAGGATACAAATCATGGAATTGATAACTTGAAGCTGTGATTTGATATATGACTGTGTGTAATATTGATTTTGGAAGATAAATATCCTGCTGAGTTAACTGCAGCCACACTGCTGGGTATTAGCATGCTAAAAAAAAGTTAGCATCTAAGGAAACATTAACTGAATATTATCTTAAGGGAAATGTGTTGTATAAATACCTTGCACCTTAATCAAAACCAGTCAGGATCAGAAATGAATATTGATGAACATGATGATTGTACAGTGTTGTAGTCTTTGTCATGACTGGCGGAGAGAAGGTGTGGAACCAAATGAAGAGAAGCTTAAAGAACCTGAGTCAAGGCTGGTTTTATTGTTGAGCCGCAGGAACACAGGACACTAGGCATAAAGGGGAGTGACTAACACAATGAATCCACAACATAGAACTGAAACCGAGGGTATAAATACACCAAACACAACAAGACAGAGGTGAATCAATTCTACTAAATGAACCCAGGTGAACTAAATCAACAGGAACAAAAGCTAAACAAGACATAAGGGAGCTAAACAGGAAAAACTACAAAATAAAAACAGGAAAATTAAGACAGAAAAAGTCCAAACCATGACAGCATGTTGTTTTAAAATCTATTGTGTGATTTACTGTATGCGAGATATCTTTTGTTACTTGATGCTAGCCAGCTAAGTGCCACACACCTGCTCAACCAGCATATATTTTCCCTGTTGTTAAGTTAGGTGTGAGAAAATATTTAACTCGAATTAAATCACACTGCTGGATCATAAAATTTATTTTTACCTCATAATTTCAATTGTAGGTTAAGAAAGAGAGGACATAGTTAATAAGATGTTACACAAGTTCATGTTGGTATGGATTACAGTGATTTGAAATTTGTTTAAAAGGACATTTATTATTGACTTGGGAAAAGTAAAATTCCTGAACATTTGTGCAGGCTGGTTTTTTTGGGGAGTCTTTAGTTGGTCTTCGGCTCAGACTCATCCACCGTCTTCCGCTCTGGTCCATCTGCATCCTTCCCATATCTGCTTAACTTCTTCCCCCTTCATCAAAGGAACCATTCCCATCACCTCTATCCCTGCAGCAACATTTGTGGGAGGGGGTGGTAGGACAGTCGGAGTGCACTCAGATTTTGGTTTTCTTTTATTTACTTTCTATGGTTTCCTGAAATATCAGAGGGTTGGTTTTGTTATAGAAACAACTTGGATGGTTGTTTTACTTATATATTTATACAAATATATATATAAATGTATATATATATATATATATATATATATATATATATATATATATATATATATATATATATATATATACATAAAAATATACATGAAAGAGTTCAGCTCCAGCACTCATATCTAAAGTAAGAAATACAGATGATACTTCAGAAGGAAGTCAGCCCAAAGGTAGTATGGTAAAAAGAGTGGGATCTTCACCATGCAGTCAAGCTAACCAGCTAAGTAGCTAACTAGCCAGCATTCTTTTAGAACTTCAACTTTAGACCGCAAAAGAAGAAAAGTAAGACTTGCGTGCGCAGAGATTGTAATGTGTAAATCAGTTTTTCTATTTGTCAAACTCGGAGGATTTGGTTTATTAATTACATGGGGCTTTCTACTGTCCCCTGGGGGCTTGTGCTCACCAGTTGTCACTACCAGCAGTAATGAATAGGCCTACTTACTTTAATGAAAAACTTTCTTATATCCATTCTTAATCCATCAGTTCATGTTCTTCTCATGCTGTTCATTCTGGCTATGTACACAGCTGTAGCTACCTGACAGCAAGCAAAGTCAAAGGGAAAACATGGACTGGATTTTCAGTGATGTGGGCGCTCCATCTGTAAAGTGGAATTGATTACATGAATGACTTGCTGAAGAGGTTCTCTCAACCTCACGCTATGAAGAGAAGGGAAACTGGCAGATTTATGATATTTAACCAGTTATATGATAATTTAAACTCATATTCTAGCCACTTTATATTGAATGTATCAGTTTTTTTTATTTTATAAAAAACAAAACAAAAAGAAAAATCTTTATAAATGAAAGAATACTAAATCACTAAATTATTTAGGGGGGCTGAAGAATATTTTAGTGTGGCTTCAGCCTCCCTAAAATAGGTCTAACGATGCCACTGCTCCTCCTTGAACCTATAATAGAAGACACCCCCTTGCCTTTCTCAGTAATTATCACTTTATAACAGTGACAGAGGCAAGGGAGGGTTACATAAGGAGAAGGAGCAGATGAAGAATCAAGGTCGTGAATTACGTGGGACTGATTTTAGTATAAGTGATCAGTTTCCCCAAAAAATTCTGGTGAGATGCAGAATCCTGTTCCCAAAAAGCTCAGAGAAGAAGGATCACGTGCAGTCATTGCGATGGACACAGTGGACTCAGCTAGCTGCTTTTTCACTCTATTATGCTATATCAGCAATAATATGTAAGGCACACACGGACATCCGCATGACACACACGAGGCAACACATACACAACATACCTACAATACAGAACATGTTTATTCACATCAACACTCGCCCCAAAATGTTTGAGCACACATGGAGACATTTAACGCGCAGATCCAGGTCCTGCACACAGCTGGCAGATGCACAAGCAATGGATTGCACACAGACACGCACTATAGTGTTATACAGATAGCCCTCATCTTTGTCGGTTTATAAACAGACTGAGGTTTGTCACTTGGAATGTGTGTGGAGCTGGTACAAGAGAAAAGAGGTAAAAAAATTTTAACTCACTGCAGGAAATGAAGGCAGACATTGTTCTCTTGCAGGAGACTTATTTAGCTATGCAAAAACATTTTCAACAAACCAGTTTCTACATGTTTACTCAGCTTCCTTTAACTCCAGACAAAGAGGAGTAGTCACTCTTATTCATAAAAGGTTAAAATTTTACATTGACGAAACAGTCACAGATCCAGAAGGCAGATTTTTAATAGTCACACTATCAATTCAAATTGTTAAATTAACTATTGCAAATGTTGATAACTCCTCCTTTTTTACTCCCTCTTCACTTCACTCTATGATCACTTAGATAACACAGTAATTGTAGTAGGGGACTTAAATGTTATTCTGGACAGATACAGTTCATCAGGGAAGTGTCAAGTTTGGAAATCAGCTGAAACAGTTAAACAGTACATGAAGATTTTGGTCTCTGCGATGCATGGCGTTCTCATCACCCAACAATGAGAGAATACACCTTCTCTTCAGTTCACCACTCCTGTTCTTGATTAGACTACTTCCTAACCAGCGGTTTACTCATGAGTGACATATCAGAGATAAAGATCCATCCCATAATCATCAGTGATCATGCACCCGTATCATTAACCCTGAGAAGTAAAAACTGTAAGCCAGCCACTAGAAACTGGAGATTTAATACATCATTACTTACAGATTCTGAGTTTATCAGTTACTTTAAAAGAGAATGGTCCTCATATCTAGAAAACAATAACAGACCAGAAACTTCAGCGTGTGTTCTTTGGGAAGCAGGAAAAGCAGTAATGAGAGGGAAAATAATATCCTTCTCTTCCCATAAGAAAGAGAAGGAAACTTTGAGAACATCAGAATTAGAACTCAGAATTAAATCACCAGAGGACGCTTACCATGTCTCCCGAGAAGAACACACACTGAATGATATTAGAAAAGCCAAATTAGAACTTAATAAAATAATATACTAAAAAAAAACCAAAAAAAAACAAAAAAAAACAGTTCTTGGTGCAAAAACTTCGCTTGGAGAATTTTGTATATGGCAACAAATCTGGATGGTTCCTGACTAACCAGCTTAAAGCAAATAAGGAGAAAACAACAATTTCCTCTATAAAAGATTCCAAAGGAAATATCAGCCATGATCCTGACATGATAAACAATACTTACTTTCCAAAACATTATATAAATCACAAATAAACCCAACAGAGGAGAATATTGATTAATTTCTTAATAACATCAATCTTCCAAAAGTAAAACATGAAAATAAATTGGTTTTAGATTCACCTATTTTAGTCTCCAGCACATGCCAAATAATAAAGCACCAGGTCCAGATGGTTACCCAGCTGAATTCTACAAAAAAGTCTGGACAACACTGGCTCCCACTTTTTGCAACATGGTCTTAGAAATAAACGAAAAACATACAATACCCTCAAATATGAACTGAATAAATTGACAAGCTACTCAGGGTCATTTGTCGTCCCACAGGTAAAGAACTGGTGGCCGACGTTTTGGATCAACTCACCCTGCTGTACCACCACCAAGCTTTACTGCAGGGAAAGGGGTACACAGAGCAGGTCCAGCACATGAAATGGTGCTACGAAGAGATGCAGGCCAACCTGCAACAGGAAACCAAAGCTGCCAAGCATCAGGTTTCCCAATCATTGGCTAGTATCACTGCCATAAGTGTAGCGGGTAGGAAACAGGCGTCCTTCCTCTAGATGGAGGAGAAGGACATGAAACAGAAGAGCCCAAACCAATTAGCCTGAATGAGGATGTAGAGGAAGATTCAGATGAAACTTTCCTCCACTGGCCAGTCCTCAAGCTAGCACATCCCAAAGGAGAGCTACCTCAGGAGACAAGGAGGAGAGAAAACACTGTTCCAGGTAGGGGTACTCAAAACTGAGCAGTGTTGGACGCTCACCCAGCACCCACCACTAGGAGCAGACATGCCCCAAAAATCACATATGCTCCTCAAAAGTTGGAAGATTTCAACCAGAGCACTACGCTAACCCACAACGTGTGGCTCGCGCTGACCGCTACTATGCCTACACCCACTTTGAGGAGTCAGTCCCTCCTCCGCAACACCTCAGACATCATGCTGAGGCTTGGGAAGGCAATCATTTCCCTTTCAACCGTGTCACTGTGCAGCAAAACCTCCCTCCCCTCCTAGGGCTCAAAATCACTTTGAAGTCCCTCAGGGCACACAGGTCCAGGACTTTTGCCCTCCAGTTTGGCCTGGAGTACCATATGACACATATCGATACTATGACCAAGGGTTGGTTCCACCATGATCAAGAGACCGTCCGAGTCATAGCTACTGACACTGAGAGACCTCTGATGAAGATTCAGATGGTCCTGGCCAACCACAGGAGCAGGGTTCGTATACCTGTCAGCTTGAGTCTTTGGCCAAATATACTGGAAAATATGATCCATGATTCCAATACAGACTATTACTTCCGTGAAGTTGAACGTTGTGTCCTCAACTTGCCTTACCCTTCTTCGGAAGAAAAGCTAAGGCTTATTTGGGAGACAACAACACAGAGTGTCCATGTTTTTTTTATAGAAAACCTTCCTCCTAAGGTCAGAGATTGTTACTCATTGCTTTGTCAAACCCTCAGGGAAGAGTACTCTCGCTACACTGACCAAGCTTCAGCTGCTCTTGGAGCCTTTCCTATGGTGCAAAATCAGCAGGAGGTCCCAAGGGAATACAACAGGCACTTAAGAATCGCCTACTTTCAGCGTCGTAATGCACCAAAGTTGGAAGAAGATCAGGCTTCCAAATCTTTGTTCTGTCGCAACCCTCATGAGAGTGATCGTGATGAAGTGACGATGTATTGTCGCACTTAGAATCTCAGCATGCCAGAGATTCACAAACATGCTCAGCTGGCCCAGGAGACAAGAATTCATCCTGGCAAGGTCCCAAACATTGATTCTCGAGTTCTGGAAGTCCAAGGGGATGAAAGAAACACCTGGGATCTTGAAGTTAATGAAATGCCTACGATCCAAAGCAACTCTAAGATTGGATTTCAGAGGGACCACCATCCACACTCTCAATCAGGTAAGCAGAACCAGGGGGGTGTTGGCTGGTGCAAACTCAGTCCCAGTCAAGGCCGAGAAAACAGGCCTGTCCTAGACCCGAAGCACACACCCTGCCAGGAGTAATGCAATCCTCCCAAAGTACCAAGGATGCATCCCTTTACAACACCTCATCACTCCTTTGTTTGTTGGAGAATGAGAACTCCAAGACCAACTCCAAGAATGGTGGTGTTTCCCTAAATGACCACTTTGTTCCTTACGCTCTCTTGACCCTCCAGTCAGAGAAACCTGCCATTAGCCTGGAATTGTACAATGAGCCATGTCATGTTCCAGCATAGGCCAACCTTAGCTCACAACAGCCATCCCATCATTTCAACAGACTGGCCACAAACTCCTCTAAAACCAGTAGGGGTTTGTGCTCTTTCTGTTCCAGTGGTCAAGAAACAAACCTCCAATCTCTTCAGCATCGCTCCTGATTTGCAGATCCAATGCTACATTGGAATTGATTTACCAGTTAGGCTGGGAGCACAGTCGGATGCGGCCATTCAGATCTTGTGGTCCCAGACTGAGCCATCTGGGAAGCCATGCTCATTGGCTCCAGAGACCATGTCTTCAGAACAGACAATCCTACACACTTGTCAGGTTGCTAGCAACTGCAACCTTACCATACCTCCACTAACTGCAGGAGCCCCAACTTGCTCAGCTGTGGATAAGGGACAACAGCTTCCTAACAACCCAGCATTCTTTCAACCTTTACCACAATTTCAAATGAATAATTTGTTGGTTTGTGGCACTCCTCTCCTTGAGGTGGATAATCAGTCCACAAACCTACTTATCCAATGCCCGACCCAGTCACCCAACCAGATGATTGCCACCGCACAGCATCCAGCCCTCCAAGAAGCTGCCATCTGTAGTGCTACATTGGGTGAGGGGGGGGCATGGTTGCATTTGCAATCGTAACCGAAACTCAGGATGGTGGGAAAGAAAACCTGAACTCCTCCGCGACGCAGCCCTACCAAGGCTTTGACCTTGAGATTGATCAGCAGCTCGCAAAAGCAGATGCTCAGACATCCAACAAGCAGAAACAAGCATTCCGGGAGTTGTTCTATGAATTCCAAGCCATCTTTTCCAAACACTCCCATGACTGGGGAGAGAACTTGACTGACTTGCAAACAGTAAGCATCCTGACCAACCGCCCACCTCTGTGTGCCATAGCAGTATTCCTCTAGCCGCATAATCTCGCTGGTATTAAAGCCGACTAGTAAGTGGCGTCCCACAATTGACAACGACCTCGAACAAAAACTTCTGCTACAAGGTACAAAATCTGTTAAGTTCCACTTAACTTCAGCTGGACTGTCCATGACCGTCCACAGTAAACCCTCCACTCTTCAGAAAGCCCAGTCAGCCTAGTGGCACTGGTCCTCCTCTTCCTTAGTGGTTGGATTATGACACCTGTAATAGCACACCTAATCTACAGGCAAATGAGGAAAATCCAGGCAAATTCAATTCAATTCAACTTTATTTGTATAGTGCCACTTCACAACAACGTTGTCACAAAGTACTTTATATACACAAATCAACATACACATCAATTCGAGCCAATTCATACATATCCTATAATAGAAACCAACTGATTGCATCGAGTCATGACTTTGATCCAATCCTCCATCCTGAGCTGCACGAGGCGACAGTGGGAAGGAAAAAACTCCCCTTTAACAGGAAGAAAACCTCCGGCAGAACCCGGCTCAGGGAGGGCAGCCATCTGCCTCGACTGGTTTGGGTGGAGAGGACAGGAAAGACAGATCAACATGTACAACTGCACTTATTCAGGAAGACCTGCGGAAAAAAGGAGAAATAAGTTAGAGACGGCAATATTGGCATATATTTATACATTAATATATTAGAGAAATAGAGCGAGGTACTTCTCAGTGCATCAGGTAACATCCCCATTGCTACATAAGTAATGGATGGCTAGACTGGATGGACTCTGTCATGTCCATCTGTAATTAGCAAGTAACTTATAAAGCTATGAATTTCTGAATGAAAGGCGTCTGCAGAGCCAATAAGGAAAAGCTGGATCCTGAAACCTTTTTTATGTGACGTTGACCTTCAAAACCACGTCGCCAACATTTTTCACTGTGGTTCCAAGGACACAACGGATCCACATCAGATGTTTTACATCGAATTTTATTTCCAAAAAAGCAGTCAGAGAAAAGTAAACAAGTACAATAAAAACAAAGTAAAAACTCACAATGACACAAGGCCTGATGATATATATTTATAGATATGTACACAACAGCAGACATCATTTTGGTGTTGCAGTACCGTGAATCACTCGACAGACTCATGGTCTTCAAATAAGGACAAAAGAAAAAAGAAAATAAGGATTTTTCTGATCTGGACATAGATGGTTCTAGAAGTCAGCTAAGGCACACAGCGCCTCCCCGGACAAATGAACAGGGAAACATCGATCAGAGAAAATTGTGCAACAGTTGCTCAACAATACATTCCAGCAAGAACAACAACAATCTGATTTCTCTGAGAGGCAAAAAGGACAAGTTGCTTCACAGCTGTCCAGAAACACGGAAACATGTAGGTACTTTGATCCATAAACACCATCAAGTCACGCTTTTTGCCATTATTACATTTTCAAAACCACTTTTTTTCCAACCACATCTTTATTTACATGTACAATACTTTTTAAAGAATATTTCAATACAAAATACTTATGTACATCTTCTTTATTTGTAACAATTTTGTTATAAAATAGGATTTTCACATTTAGTTACATTTAGTTAAGTCACTTCTTTCCAAAACTGTCATTGAACCTACATTAAATATGCAAGGTGTGATGTGAACGATGTGAACGATGTGAACGAAGAGCACGATGGCACAATAAGAAGACGGCAGCAACAGTTGTCCTTTACAACCCGAACGGCAGCTTTTAGAAGGGGAGGAGAGACAGCGGATAGACGTACATCAGACGGAGAGGCAAGGTGAACTTGGCTTTAATGAACAGTAATGTTTCTTCATTAGCTGGTGCAAAAACACAAATCTAGCTCATGTGATGACTAAACGATGTTGACAATCGCAGATTGAAAAGCTAATTGGCCTCAGATGAAGCTTATTTCAAGGTAAACAAATATGTGACTGAGTGTGTTGTTCAGGATGTGTCGCCACACAGCGCCACCGCCACCGCGATTAACTTGTCTCACATGTCCAGAGATTGTCTAGATGGCATAAAAAGGTTTGACAAGGTTCTGCAGAACTGATTTTAAATAAATGATTTATTTTGCAATGAAGATGGGAGATAATATTAACTTGAACGTCACGATCACCTACTGTCATCCTGAAACTGACAGGAAGTAGCAGAAAGCACATTTTCTCCTTCCGACCACATGTCATCCAGTATGTGTGCCTGTGAGGAGCATTTGGTGAGGTGGGAGAGTAGCTGACCTCTGACCTCACAGGCCAGGTGGCTTTTTCTTCTGGCAGGCGCAGCAAAGAGCCAAGAAAGGAACCAGGACAAGAAGATCTGTTCAGACGGGACAACACCGACAACACACAGGCGTGGGGCCAGAACAAGGTACAGTAGATGTTTGGGGTGCTGGCCTTTGTAAATAAAGGCGGCTTTCATTACAAAAAAGTATTTATCATGCTGCCAAGGCAGCGTCGCACTTATTTAGTCACTGACTAAAATTATCAGTATTAATATAAACTTATAAATAAATAAGCACTGACTGACTCTCCCTCCATTCACACACAATTTTTGAGACTTGTATAATTATGTACAAAAAGTGTCATCTGGAATAAAGAAAAGGAAAAAAAAAAAAAGGTTTTGTTGTTTCAAGTTTGAGGCAGGTTGATCAAAAATAATAATTAGAAAAAAGACAATAAACTTAAAGTCCGACATGGTTTCTGTGGATGCTCGCCGCCTGTCGCAACGTCTGTGCTTTAAGAAAAAAAATCCACTTTCTGTAAATGTTAAACTAAGAAAAATCATTGCACCACAATTATTATTTCAAACTAAAGCATGTCAATTCTTTAATTTGTTCATTTTCCAGTGACACGGGTTTATCTGCATCCCTAATATTTTATATTGATCAGATGCAGTTTCAGGATGATCAGGCACTGATTCCTAAATATCAGAGAATTACTTTCCTAATAACTTCTCCTGCTTCTCCCAACCAAAATATGTTTTTAATTTAATAATTTGATGATCGCAAATACCTAAAGGAGGCACATTTCATGGTCCTGATAAGGTTCCTACTGCTCATTGCAGTTGCTCCTCATCTACGAGCAGCGTGCACGATCCCGACGCACACGCCGCGCTTTGCAGGATGTTCCAAACTGATTTCATGATTCATTCTACAGCTAAATAAAACTTAAAATTGCAGCACTTCATCACAGTAAAACTCAGCCATGAGAAGAAAAATAAATAAAGTGAGAAACTGAAACAGCAAAGCCAGCAAAATCCCCGAGCGGGGATCCCAAAAACCCGTTACAGCCCCACCAATGGCCCTCCCCAAAAACAAAAACCAGATCCACTTGTTTGTTTTCTTCTTCCCCCAATGCAGAAGAAGAACATTTAGGCCTCCTGACCTGCTGAAAAACATCCAAAATAAATCTAAATAAAGAGCGCCCGGGCCTCCTGTCCAGCTGGAGGCCACGCTGCTACCTGATGCGACCATCAGCACGCGGCGGTCCCAGATGAGACTTGGGATCTGGGCTCAGGGAGCTCCATGGGCTCTTGGCACAAGCCTGCATGACAGGACAGGCGGTGGGGCCAATGGCGCAGACATCGGTCGCCTCCCATAGCTCGCCCACCAGGCTGTCTAACCAGCGCTCCAGTTCTGAGCCGGCAAGTGCCGCGTTCCTCTTGGCCTGCTCCACGTACGCCAGGCTGACGGGGATGTTAAGCACCGGGTTGAGGCCGTGGAAACTCTGCTCCATGTAGCTGTTCCTCGCTGGCCCGTTGTGGAGCTTCAAAGCATCTTCTGAAGAACGGAGAAGAAACACATTGAGTGAAAGATAAACTGATCTGTAGAGAAAGAAACAAGATGGACGACTAGCTTTTTTGATTTTTTTTTACCAGTGAACCGTTTAAACCCACCCTGTGTGATCTGGCCTGTCAGGCCACTGCGATGCTGAGTTTATGGCAACATATTTAAGATGTGCTCACATTCCTTCCTCCCATGACTGTGAAGCCCTGAAGAAAGGCCGCGGTCTCAGACACAGCCTCCCCTTTAAACTCCATCTCCACCCTGAGCTTCAGTGAAGCTTGAAATTCCTCACCGGTCTTCTAACCAAGACGCGAGCCATCCTTCTGAGCGTGGCGATGGAACACAAACGGCCTCTCACCCAGATGTTTGCAAACATCAGCGCTTTTCACACACCGGTGACACAATGATGCCGTCAGAGTCCACCAGTCAACACAATGTCCAGCCAGCCCCGTGCAACCAGTGTGTCTGATGAAATCATGCCTCTCTGGAGAGGTTTCATGCTTCTGTATGAAATGTGGAATTCTGGATGTGTGTATGCATGAGTCTGCTGCTGCCACATCATAAAGTTTGACTGGGGCTGCATGTAGGAGGGGAAGGTGGCAGTAAGTTATGTGGGGGTAGATGAAAGACTTAAACACAATCAGCTACTGATTCAGATTCAAGTCTGGACACATTTCCAATAAATCTAAAAACAAACTGTGTCCAAACTTTAGACTCACACGGCACTTATACAATCCATATAGCTTTGATTTACCTTGATTTCCTTTGTAAATGTGCAAAATTCTCATAGATTTTAAATATTCCTGCACAAATAAAGCAACATTTCCGTAGTAATCAATATGGGACTAGCTCGTCGCAGCGTGCTTCAGTTGCAAACATTGTTTAAAACGGACCAACAGATGGACCTGATAAGAATGAGGTTTTTCCACCAGATTTAAAATAAAAAGGCAGATTGTAAGTTGGTGATTCAGACGTAACTCAACAAGCCCACTGAGACTCCGGTTAAAGACAAAAGCTGCAACTATATTTGCTGTTTTCTTGTCATCGTTAGAATGGCTCCACGAGATTATTAAAGTGGCAAAAAGACGTGATCATGCCAAGGCTGGCGTCTCATGTGACTTTCAAAGCAAACAGACTGTTTATGGATTAGAACACTGCAGTCTCGCCTCTTATCCAGGCTGACTGACTGATTTAATTGTTTTTAGAGGACTAAGTGTGCTGTTGTTTAACATTCTGTTTAGTATGTATGAGCTGCTCACTGGGTTATTAGGGGTGACTTGATGACAAATAACCAGGGTCTCCAGAGGCCCAGAGGGTTGATTATAGAGGGCATTGCTTGCAAATGCAACGTTGTGAGCATGTGTGTGTCTGCAGACCTTTTGGAACACCTAAATAAGCCGTCATTACTTCACTGTGAATGCTGTGTTCATCTGTTGCAGAGAAATAATACATGCAGACTTTCTGTCAGTAATCAGCCTTTATATATTGCAACATAGTGCAATATATCAACTGACTGGGCACATTATTAGGTACACCGCTGCCTTCAGAGCTGCCGTAGCTCTGGGTGGCGTAGAGTTAAGACGGTGTAGAAAACAGTCCTGAGACACTCTGCTTCATATTGACATGACAGCACACAGTTGCTGCACATTTGTTGGCTGAACATCCGTGATGAGAGAGCAGCTGGAGATGATGTGAGCTTTGTGACATGGTGCATCATCCTGCTGGAAGTTTCCATCAGAAGATGCTACACTGTGCTCATAGAGGGATGGACATGGTCAGCAGCAGGACTCATGCGGTGGTTGAACCGTGCCACATTGGTAATAAGGGGTCCACTGCGATACAAGACCCCCTGCCTGAAACACTGATCCTGATGGCAGGATGGATTCATGTTTTTGTCATGTTTCCAGCAGATTCTGATCCGACCATCAGACTCATTAGACCAGTTTCTCCATCTTCTATTGTCCAGTTCTGGTGAATGTGTGTGAAATGTAGCCTCAGTTTCCTGTTCTTAGCTGACATAAGGGGCACCTGGTGGGGTCTTCTGCTGCTGGAGACCATCGGCTTCCAGGTTGGATGTGTTGTACATTCAGAGCTGGTATTTTGAATTGTTGTCATAAGCATAACAAACTGCCTCTGCATCCAACACACTTTGAAGTTGTCCACAAATCACTGTGGCGCTTCCACTAAACTAGATTTACAGAAAAGCTTTTGCTGTGGAATGACACCCTGAGTTTCTGCTGTGGTTGGGAAAAAGCACGGCTGTGTAATAAATGTCTGTCCATTGGAAGAAATAACACTGTCAAGAGTAATTTTGAGTTATCCAAAAGCTGAAAGAAATGACAAACATTGGTTATAAAATGACTCATTATGACCATAAAGGTGATTCACAACTCTTCCTCACCTTGCCGTATGGGCTGATGCTTGTTATAAGCCAGTGGGACGATAAGGAAACGAATCTCCGCCACAGGGCTCCAGTGATGCAAGATGCGGACGTTCCACACACCAGGTCGGAGAGGCTGGTGGAGTGGCGGGCGGTAGTGTGTAAACTCTGCACTGGCATCAATCAAGATATCGTAAGTGGCTGCGATGACGTTGGTGGGGTCGATCCACACTACAGTAACAGTAACATTAGGCCCTTTATTCCACTTCTGCATGGCCACCGTCTCATCCATGGGACCCATGAGGCCACCAACGTTTCTGAACATCCGTTCTTTGGCATCCCACTCTGTGCCGATCTGACAGATGAGAATAAGGATGAAGAGAAGGAGTGACAGTGTGTGGTAAAGACCAAAGGCAAGGACATACACAACAGTAAAAAGACATTTAGATAACAGAAATCAACAGCATGACTTTCAACCTAACAGTGTTAAAAACCACATTTGCACTAAATCATCATTTGATTGTAATGATGACATGATTGTAATCTCAATCAATCATTCTTCATCAAAAAGACATAATATCCAAACAATCTGCTGAAGCTGACAAGCCCAACTGTTGCAACTTGCAGAATTATGCTGCAATGGCTGAGTGTGAGAGGCAGTCTGATGGGCATGACTGCACCCCAAGCACGAGGATCAAATGGAGCCCCGTTTGCTCCAAAGACACATTTTATTGTACATTTTGTTTGCTGTTCCATGGAGACACACATCAGTTTTAACCATGATACCTTTGATTCCAGTGTACTGCTGAATAATAATAATAATAATAATAATAATAATAATAATAATAATAATAATAATAATAATAATAATAATAATAATAATATTTCTGAGAAAATGGACTGGTATGTTGATGTGTAGGAGGTGAGAAAGGTAGGGAAGGGCGAGGTTATGGATGGTGGTAGGTGAACAGCAGGATTTTATAGTGAATACGGTAGGTGACCAAGGGCCAGTGGAGCTGCTGCAGGATGGGGGGGTGATGGGTGGATAGGCTTCTGGTCCAGCCTGCTGCATTCTGAACCAGTTGAAGTTTACGGAGGGTTTTTTCAGACCCAACAGAAGTGAGTTGCAGTAGTCAAGCCTGGAAGTGACGAGACTGTGGATAAGTATGGCGATGGAGTGAGGGGTGAGGGAGGGGGAGGGTGATGCTGCGGAGGTGAAAGTATGCTGACCAGATTATGTTGTTGATACGTGATGTAAAAGACGGAGTGCTGTCGACGACGACACCCAGAATCTTTACCTGAGGGGAGGGGGAGATGGAAAAGTCCTCAATGGGAATACACAAACTATCAGAACTAGATTTGGTGCCAATTAATAACATTTCTGTTTTACTGTTTAAGACCTGGTTCACCGCAATTTTTTTAAAATGAATCACTTGGAGACAATCTTTGATGGAGGATGGTAGGAGGTGGAGTTTGGCTTGGTGGAGAGGTAGAGCTGGGTGTCATCCACATAGCAATGAAAATGTATGTGATGTTTCCTAAAGATATAACAGAAGGGGAGGAGATATAAAATAGTCTATTTCTAATAGGAATAAAATGCTGCGCCAGGCAACCTTATGCCATTTACCAACCACGGCTTTTCAGACAGTATAAGAACTTGAAACATCAATCAAACGACGCAAAGCACCACAGGAAGTGCTGGGGGCAGTATTGTCTGTTTGTGCAGCAAGAACAAGCCGCAACCTATTTCCAAAATTTGTTTAGCGTGAAATATCCCCAAAGTGTGAAACAGGTGAAATGTGTCATCTGCCACGCAGAGTTGGCGTACCACAGTAGCATGACAGTCATGCATGAGCATCTGAAACGAAAGCACCCCGGAGTCATGGTTTCCAGATGGCAAAGTTAGCATTAGTGAGTAGTGATGTGTTGCTGTTACCTCTGCCAAAGAGGTCGGGAATCATGGTGACATTCATTTGATGCAAATAAAGAGAGTGGCGTAAAACATACTGGAGCCTGGGGCGTCTCCTAGGGGTGTGGGGGCGGTGGGCCCTTGGTCTGTCTCTCCTTCTCCCGCCCCTCCTCTTCTTTGCCCCCCCCCCCACTTCTGCATGTGGTTCGTTGGTGCCTTCTGGGGCCGGTGGCGGCTCCTTTGTTGGGGTTGCTGAGGGCCCTGGTTGTTGGGGCAGCTGCCCTTGGCCTGTCCTGGCCTTCAGGGGCCCCGGGAATGGGGGACGTGCCTCGTGCCGCAGGTGGCTCATCTTCTTGAGGGAGGGGCGCTTCCCTCGGGACCTAAATCCCCGGACCCCCCTCCTTCCCTTCTTCCACCACACAGGCAGGACGTTGGGAGGTGGACACGTTGATCTGGGTGGTGAGAGAGGCCATCAAGGTGGTCTCCATCGCTGCACCCAGCATCGGTTCACCTCCCAGTTTTAATTACACTTAGTCAACATAGGGCCCTGATCGGGGCCCTCCTATCCCCTGCTCCCCCGGGGGTATCTCACAGGGGACACGTTGGGAAAGAAAGGTGAGGGCGTGCAGGAGCCAATGGATGAAGTGGTGAACGAATGTTAGGGTGGGGGGGGGGGGGGGGGGGGGGGGGGGGTCAGGGCGAAAGAATTTAGGAAAGTGGATGGCCGCTGGGATAGGAGGAAGGGGGGGTGTATGCAGATGGGTGGGGGTGCGTATGTGGGGTTATGTTGGTGGTACGGGGAAGTGATGGGGTGGGTGTACAATGAGGAGTGTGAATGTGGATAGAGGGGTGTAGGGAGGTGTGTGTGTGTGTAGAGTGGGGTGTGTGTGTATGGAAGAATGGGTGATTATAGAGGGAGCAGGGATGTGTGTGTGAGGGGGTGTGTGTGTATAAAGAACGGGGGTAGGAGAGTGTGAGTTTGAGCGTGTGTAAGAGAATGGGTGGATAGGGTGTGTTTAAGGAGGAAGTGTGTGTGTGTGTGTGTGTGTGTGCGTGCGCGTGCGTGCATGGGGAGGGTCTTGGGGGATGCTGCTGGTCCACTGGGGTGCGGCCTGGCTGCCGCTCGGTGGCGGTCTGGGGATCCCGGCCCTCCGTCGGTGTGGGCTGGGCCCTCTGCCTGCGGGGGTGGGGGGTTGCTTCTGGGCTCTTGGGGCCGTGGGGCCCGCGCTCTGTCTGCCCTGGGGGGCCGGTGCCCGGCGGGGCCGGTCCTCGCTGGTCCGGGCCTGCTGGGGCCTGTTCCACCTGACTGCGGGGGACTCTGGCTGGGACCCCCCTCTGCCTCCTCCTGGGTCGGTGCATGGCTGGCTCCGGGGGGGGGGCGGTTGGGGTCTGCGCCTGGGGATGGCTGCCGATGGCCCGGGTCTCGGGGGTCCTCCTGGCGTGCCTCTTGCCTTTGTGTGGGAGGGGTCACACTGGCATGATCTTCTCTGAACACGTTCCACTCTGCATGTTCTGCATGTGACACAGTCACCGAGTCGTCTGCAGTTTTATTCACTAACAGCAGCTGGTTTTCTCATTTCTGTTTGTTTCTCATTTATATTTAACTTTTTACATTCATAGTTTAGTTACTATGATCTAAAGTTGGCTTGTATGTGTATGTATGTGTTAATACTGGCAAGTGCGTATATGTTTGTACGTATGTAGGTGTGTGTGTGTGTGTGCATAGAGGTGTGTGTGCATATGTATGTATGTGTATATGTATATGTGTACATATGTATATATATATATATATATATTTATATATATATTATGTGTGTATACGTGTGTGTATATGTATGTGTATGTATGCGTGTGTATGTGTGTGTATATGTATGTGTGTGTATGTATACATCTGTAGGTTGTTTTCTTTCCTTTTGTTTTTGGGTTATTTTTTAGTTGTTTTTTTTCCTCTCCCTTTATCTCTTTCCCTTTTCTTATGAGGTGTTTTTTCTCTTTTCTCTTTCTGTCTTTTGTCTGTCCTCTCTGGTCCAGCAGTACAAACTCTACAATTCAAACAACAATACAAAATAAACGTAGAAATAAAATAAAAATTCAGAAAGTCAAGGGGATCATTATATCTATAAAGCTTCCCTTGGCAGAGAAAATTTGCTCAGCAGAACATCCAGACCATCATTC
Organism: Telmatherina bonti; assembly: GCF_933228915.1. Classification (NCBI taxonomy): domain Eukaryota; kingdom Metazoa; phylum Chordata; class Actinopteri; order Atheriniformes; family Telmatherinidae; genus Telmatherina; species Telmatherina bonti. The sequence goes on from NC_136621.1 coordinate 241,485, forward strand.
TGCTGCCTAAATGCTGGACAAGACAAAAAAAAAAAAAAAAAAACATACTGGAGCCTCAACTTGCAACGAATTTAAGTGAGACAGCTTCTTACCATGTTTGATGAGTTCATTCATCCCATTAACATTCCAACAGCAACATGTTACAAGCTCTCTACTGTCTCCTCCACCATGGTTATCACTACTGTCCGAAATCATCGATTTATAATTATCTGACTTGGTTCCATTGATTCGGATACTATAGTAGTAGAAATCCCCCCCCAGGGATTAACTAGTGTCCCATTTCACCCTCAGCCTACAGTGAACAGGACCTGTTCACTGTAGGTTAACCCTAACCTCTGCTCTACTCAGTAAGCTTTGGCTTAAGACCAACACCTACTCAAGCTATATGATCTGCTGGACATGTCATTATTTCTTGCTGAAAAAGACAAATACTTTTGAAATGAAACAATGGTGATCTAGAAAACACATCATAACTTAACACCTTAGCTTATTTTTCCACAGGTCTGGCACTGTTGACTACAACTTTCCACTCACTTGGACCAATTATTCTGATTTTCCATTTTTAAGCAGCAATTACTGACAACATGGCCATTTGCAGATAATGTGACCCTCATTTATCCTCTGCTGTTGCTCTGAGAAGTGGAAAGAGAAACTACTGCTCTGACAATGACATAGGATTGATATATTTTGATTTCATTACTTTTCTCCACATATGCCCCATCTTTCATGTTATTACCTATATTACCTGTTTCATCCTCTGCTATACTGTGTGCCTCACTTAAAAGAAAACATAAAACATTCCCATCTCATAATCCAGCTATTACATTTCTCTCTGACCTGTCGACCTTGCAAACCTCTTCTCTACGTCACCGGCTGGCTGGCGCCGACAGTCTGACACTTCCATTAAATAAGGCAGGTCGTTTTGATCAGGCAAGGGCATGGATAATCCCACTCTACATCTGGCCTTATTTAAAGCCTTCAGGCATATACACCCTTGCAGGATGCATTCAGAAGCTTATTAGCTGCACTGTTTTAGAAGTGGAAATCAAACACAGGTGTTTACCAGTGGCCCCGCAGGACATCAGGACTTTAGTCGGATGCATTTAGAGCAGAGAAAGACAAACATTGTCTTTTACTGCTGAGGCCATTGCGTTAACTTGCTTCTTAATAACACACTTGTGTAGGCAAGTCAGTTATTGCAATGAAATCAGTGTGTTCAAGTCCATTTTTAAATGACAAACAAGATTCAGCTTGATTCTGTTTATTTGATTGTCAGAAATAAAAAGTAAATGCAGATCTGTCCCATGTTATCCACACAGATGACCATGTGACACCTTTTCCAGGACATTGTAGCAGATGTTCTCAAACTGGGTGTTAGGGGTTTCAAGATCATTTCGGGGTGTTGCCAGACAATTGTAAAAACGTGTAATAGCCTACACTCATTGTTAGAAAATTTATATATTATCATTTGTTCATGACTTATCTTTTCTTTTATCATATGTTAAACGTTTGAGATTACTTTAACAAAGATTGATTCTTTCTGGTGAAGCAGGGTGCCTCATGCTTAATGAGCTTGGCTCACTCAGACATACCATCCTATTGTTATCTTTGCACCTCGTGTTTTACTCATGACTTGCTTCTGGTAGTCTGTTAAAATAGATGCTTATTGTTTTAGCAGCTGCAGGAGTAAATGAAGTTAATACTATACATTAACTGGAAAATGTGTGATGAACTCATGACATGTGTCATGCCATTATCTGTCAAATAAAAAGCCTGAGCAGAGGAAGAGCAAGCGAAGAAGACAGTTAGGAGTCTCTGTGCGAGCTCTGAGACTGTTCTCTTCCCCTTTGCAAAGGTTACACTGAGTTCTAAGTCCGTGTCTCTTTCTTTATTTTACATGTCACAGAGGTTTTAAACCTGACACTCATAAAAAAAATGTGGGATTTTTACAAGAGCCATAATGCAGAGATAAATCTGTGAAGTTACAAACTTAATTTTTAAACATCCATCCATCCATCCATCTTCTACCACTTATCTGGGGTCTGGTTGCGAGGGTAGCAGCCTAAGCATGGAGGCCAAGAGTTCAGTCTCCCAAGTCACATCTGCCAACTCTGCAGGGGGGATCTCGAGGCGTTCCCAGGCCAGCCGAGAGATATAATCCCTCCAGCGTGTCCTGGGTCTTCCCCAAGATATTTAAACTCCTCCACTTGAGGCAGGACCTGACCCCCGACCCGGAGAGTACAATCCACCCTATTCCGGCTGAGGACCATGGTCTCAGATTTGGAGGTGCTGATTCTCATCCCAGCCGCTTCACACTCGGCCGCGAATCACTCAAGCAAGAGCTGAAAATCACCAGCTGCAGATGAAGCCAACAGGACCACATCATCTGCAAAAAGCAGGGACCCAATCCTGAGGCCACCAAGTCGGATCCCCTCAACACCTCGGCTGCACATAGAAATTCTGTCCATATAAGTTATGAACAGAATCGGTGATAAAGGGCAGCCTTGGCGGAGTCCAACCCTCACCGGAAACAGATCCGACTTACTACCGGCAATGTGGACCAAGCTCTGACACCTGTCGTACAGGGACCGGACAGCTCGTACAAGGGGGTCCGGTACCCCATACTCCCGGAGTACCCCCCACAGGAGCCCCCGGGGGACACGGTCGAACGCCTTCTCCAGGTCCACAAAGCACATGTAGACTGGTTGGGCAAACTCCCATGCCCCTTCCAGGACCCCAAAGAGGGTATAGAGCTGGTCCACTGTTCCGCGACCAGGACGAAAACCACACTGCTCCTCCTCAATCCGGGATTCGACTATCCGGCGGACCCTCCTCTCCAGGACCCCTGAATAGACCTTACCAGGGGGGCTGAGGAGTGTGATTCCCCTGTAATTGGAACACACCCTCCGGTCCCCTTTCTTAAAAAGGGGGACCACCACCCCAGTCTGCCAGTCCAGCGGCACTGTCCCCGATGTCCACGCGATGCTGCAGAGGCGTGTCAGCCAGGACAGCCCCACAGCATCCAGAGCCTTAAGGAACTCCGGGTGGATCTCATCCACCCCCGGGGCCTTGCCGCCAAGGAGCTTTTTGACCACCTCAGCGACTTCAGCCCCAGAGAAAGGAGAGTCCACCCCTGAGTCCACCAGCTCAACAACATCCCAAGTTGAGGTCAGCAGCTCCCCATCTCCACTGTACACATTGTTGATGGTGGACCAGAATTGCCTTGAAGCCGTCCAGAAGTCAAAATGTGGGAGTTGAAGCTCGCTCTGACGGGGGACTCAGCCAAACGTTCCCAGCAGACCCTCACAACACGTTTGGGCCTGCCAGATCTGACCAGCTTCCTCCCCCACCATCTGAGCCAACTCACCACCAGGTGGTGATCAGTTGAAGCTCCGCCCCCCTCTTCACCCGAGTGTCCAAGGCATGTGGCCGCAGGTCCAACGATACGACTACAAAATCCATCATGGAACTGCGGCCCAGGACTCCCTGCGACCCAGGGAGTCCTGATGCACAGAAGTCCAATAACAAAACACCATTTGGGTTCAGGGGGACCATGCCTCCCAATCACTCCCCTCCAGGTCTCACTGTCATTGCCCACGTGAGCATTGAAGTGCCCCAGCAGAACAATGGAGTTTGGTACATCGCTTTCAGCAAATCACAAGCTCATTACTGTGGAATTTCCTCTTTACTGTTAGATGAGCTTCATGTTTGTCTGTTTTAGGGACTGCAGATGGAAGCAGCTTCTCTTCTGCCATCAATGCTGCTGAACATGTTCATTAAGCTGAACTACCAGGCCTGCAGAGCAGAGTTTCCACCTGCAGTAGGAAGGAGAGCGCGAGCTAAACATGTAAAACAACCTTTTTATTTCATTACAGGAGGTTAAAATCTTGTTTGGAGGCGATTGGCTGTTTGTAACGATCACATATACCAGACCTGACAGCTCGCTGCACTGAGGCGGAAACAGCGCTAGTCTGATCTCCAGAACAAGCAGCTGATCCATTTTCCTCCATAAGGGTCTGGAAACATTCCTCTGTCCTTCGTGGGTCCTCTTCTTTCAGCTCCGCTTCGCAGACATGGACGATGTCCACGCTGCCGATGCCAGTAAATTCACATCACACACACTCTCAGTTTTTATGGAGAAGATCAGCAGGAGAAGCTCACAAAAATGTCTGAGTGTGTTTATTCTTCCAGAACTTAAAGGGTTCCTATGATGGTATTTGGAGTTTTCTGAGCTTTCTACAGTGTTACAGTGTTGAATCCTCATCAGACATGTGAACGACACAGTTTTTTATCACCTAAACGCATGTTTGAGTTTGAGTTTGAGTTCCAGCACGCTCTCCGTTCGGTTTCCATGGTGACGAAAATGAGTCGTTTTAGAGAGTTTTTCTATGTGGAAATCCTTGTGACGTCCCGGGGGATAAGGTTGGGTGATTGGTTACCTTCTACTGGTTAACAAGGGCATGTACAAATACATCAGAAAACGTGGGATAAAGTTATTTCCAACGATGGCTGGTGAGTTTACCAAAGAGAGACATCCTGCTGCATTCGTTGCTGTGGGTTGCTGTTTTCCACTTCGTTTTCAGGCTCTGATTCAGGTTCCAACATGTAGGGCTGGATGCTATGTGTTGACATTGTAGTTTGTTTTTTTATTGAGTTCATATCAGCCTAATCCTTCTGTTTATGAGATGTTAAAGCTCCCGATGTAGTGCAGTGGCGGGAGGCGGGGCTTAATGCGGAAGAGTCTCAATCCACTCGTTTTTGTCATGATTTGGGTTTTTCGGTGCTTTGTTTTTGGGCTTCCTGTTTTATTTTGTAGTTTTTCCTGTTATTGAGTTCACCTGGGTTCATTTAGTTAATTTGTTTCACCTGTGTCTCGTTTTGTTCTGTGTATTTATACTCCTCAGTTTTCATTCCTTGTTTGCTGGATCATTTGGTTGTAGTTAGTCCCTTGAGTGTCCTTTGTTGCGTGCCTTTGTTAAAATAAATCCACTAGCATCTACATCCCTGTTCCCCTCATCTCTGCGTTTGGGTCCACATCTCCGCTGCCACCATAACAGTTTTGCCCGCAGGCTGATCTGACAGCCTACGGAGAGGGTCGGTCTGAAGTAAATAAAGCCATTTGTGGCAATAACTCCATCAATCCCAGCCCTTCTGGTCCCAGAAATAATAATAAATTAGCCTGAAATGCACAGAATAGTTCCACTTTAACCAAAACATATTAACATGGATTAGCAACCTTTATGAATATCTCCAGTCGTAAGTATTCTGTAGATGTTCAGTCTCTATTAGATTTTACTGGGAATACACACAAAGTATGTGTACATGCATTTTGATTTTGCACATTTGGTGGAACAAGGACCAGGTCATCAGTCAGAGTCAGTGTTCCACCGTCATGCAAGATTTACACATCAGAGAATGAAACACTTTTCAATGTCAGGTCCGACTGGAGGTAAAATACTCATTTTAACCGAGCGGACTTTCAGTTCTTCTACATTAAATCATGTTTTAAAAGGCCTATAAAGGCTGCTGGGTGGCAGCGACGATGGAAAGACATGTCTGTCTTGCTTTACATCAGAAGACAGGGAACATGTTGCCAAGTGAACCATATGGTTTATCTAGAATATTCCAGTGTATTTTTCTGTAGTATAGTTCCTATCAGTTCCATCGGCATAAAGCACAAAGTCTCATTTACGCTCTTTCTGCTAGTGTTTGGATTGACAGATGGACAAACTGACTGATAGCCACTGTGCCAGGCAGGGGAACGCTTTTCCCGATAAAAGCCACCTCTCATATCGCTTCTCTGTCACTCATAGTCAGAGGCAAAAACATGGAGGCTGGCGGCTGCATCGCTTTCTGTCTGCTTTGAGATGGATAGCAAAGGTGACGCACAGTCAAGGTGTGTTCAGGTATACGAGAAGTCAGACAAAGCAAACTAATCACAAACAAATTTGTTGACATTTTTGCTTCCCACCAAGCCAAGCAGGATGAAGCAAAGAAAAGGCTGATTTGCATTCGCTCAGTTAATTCCATCTATTTGTAAAAGTCGGTGGCTGTCTCATCATAGCTGAGTGGCTGTATCCTAAACAGGCCTTGTGGTAAACAGAAAACACAGATTAACATAACAAGACAATCAAGGAAAGCATTCCAGTGTGAAGGTGAGAAGACTTTCTATTAGGAAACAAACAAGCAGCACATGAAGCACTCATCCCTGTAAGCTTGGATGAATTCATCCATTTACATTTTACAAGGCCGTTACAGGCACCAGTTTAATTGTGTGCTGATGTGCTGTAAGTCCTGGCAAACTTTTAATGTAGCTCCTCTCCTTACGCTGGCTGACTACTCTGTGTGATGCCAGACGCATGACGCAGGCAGGCTAACACGCTGACTCACCTCTGCAAACTGCAGCCTGTTGAATGTGCTGCTGGGGGGGCTGGAGAGCTTGAAGTTCTGTCTGGGAGCCAACCAGGTCTCCATGGTTTCCAGCTTGCTTGTTGCCAGGTTAGTGGCATGGTGCTTGACCAGGTAGCCTTGAAACTGGTCTGAATGGAAGTAGAGATGCACTGACACTGGGTGGCCCATGGGGATGGGAAAGTACCTGGCAGGGCGTTGAAAAAGACAGAATCCATTAGCGAACCTGATACCTGCTGACCTACCTAGCAGTGCAACATTTCAGGGCTGATAGTGTCAGAAGAAGAGAATAAGGTCTGAGGAGGAGCAGCCTTGGACATGCTAATGTGGCTGGATGTTAATGTGTGCTTGCACTAAAGGTTAGTGGGGAGTCAATGTGCTCTGTATGTGTGTGACACAGTGGACATTAATTCAATGACCTTTAACAGAAATCCAATTGGTCAAAGACGTGTGTGAACTTGGCAGATAATTCCCATGAAGCGCTGCTTCTGAGCTACTATGCAGTGATCCTCACTGTTCATTCAACCAGGGCCGCACTTAATATCCTGAGACAAAGGGAGAGACCCCCCCTGTCAAAACAAAGCGTTGCTAGGCAACGTGTCCTGCTACATTGCCAAATCAGTAACATTCAGCTTTTTAGCAAGGAATGGTTATCCTAAATTTTACACGGAGTAACGGTGTTCTCATGCAACAGTATCTGGTGAAAATACAATAAAGCCTCCAGAATGTGGGCGTTTCTTTTTCATTATATATACGGAGCTACCGACGGAGCGGCTCTGTGGTGGAGTTCACTGCAGCTGAAATCAGCCAGAACTGGCTGGTTGGGATGCTGGACAGGACGGTAAGACAGAAAACCACCGTAAGCTCTTTAGATGAAAAGTATCAGGAAGAGGGAGGAAGTCTAAAAGTTTGGGTTCCTCTGCTTTCCAGCGTGCCGGCAGCTTCTAAACATCAGGATCAGTCCAGGTTTCAACCAAACAGAACGAAATAGCAAAAGTTTGTGGAGGAAAGTTGAACTGAGTCATCCAGCCAGCTGAAGATGATGATGAAGATTGTCGCTTCACATGTGGAGGAGGGCCGGCCCTCAGGCCCTCAGGGCCCTCAGGGCAGCCGGCCGGAGCGACTTCTGGAAAAACAGAAAGGCAGCCGGGGTGGGCACTGCTGGGAAACCAACACAGCTGCTCTCTGCGTACTTCCTGATGCTTTCCTAGCTCCTCCTTCACACACACACACACACACACACACACACACACACACACACACACACACACAGCGCCATTGCCCCATCAGTATTCCAGCGGAGTCAACCCGTCCTGCTAAACGCTCCCCTGACAAGCAGAACAGCAAATATTTACACCCACAAGGATTTCTCTGGATTTTATTTCCCACTCGCCTCTTCCTTTCCACTCTTCTCTTCTCTTCCGTTTGCTTTCTGTGCTCTTCACTAAGTTTTCACACTTTTCCAACCAGGAGACGCGAAGCAGCGAGAGAAAGGCGAACTGCACAGAACCTCCATGCAGCGAGCCGCTACGATGGATGGATGGGTCCGTCTCACATGGGGACGGACCCATCCATCTGGCGCCACCGGAATCCTACATGCACGCAAAGCATTAGGACACACACACACGCATACACACAGCTGACGTCACTACTTGATCAGAAGATTCCAGATTAATAAAACCTGATTAAGGCAGCTTGAGCTGCATCGTCCCGCCAGCAGAGAATCACCAGGCCGTCGGTTTTCATTCCACCTGATCTGGCCCACAAAATAATAAACATTACTGAAGCTTTCCTTGTAAAAAAAAAAAAGTCATTCCTATTTTTATTTCTATATTTCTTACTGAAAAGATGTGATTTTGTTTTTGTGATGGCCATGAGGGCATTTAGAAACATAAAGAAATTTAAAATCAAATCTAAAAGGAACTGGGAGCCAATGAAGTGAAGATAAAACCGGAGTGGTGTGCTCTCGTTTTTTAGTTCCAGTTAAAAGTCGAGCAGCAGCGTTTTGAACCAACTGAAGGGGCGTCAGTAACGACTGGCTGAGACCAACATAAAGTGCGTTGCAGCAGTCCAAACGAGCTGTGATAAAAACATGGATTAAAATCGCAAAGTGGCACAAAGACAGAAGAGGTTTATCCTTCGCTAATTGTCCCACCTGGAAAAAGCTGAACTTCACAACCGACGTGACATGCACATCTTTATTTAGGGTCACTGTCTATTCTCACACCCGGGTTTGTTGCTCTCTGAGTCAGATTTGGACCTAAAGGACCCAGATCAATATCGGCTATGGAGACATCACTGGGTTGGAAAAACATGACCTCTGTCTTTTTATCATTTAGATGCAAAAAAAGTAAAGACATCTGTTAGGAAATTTATATATTATCATTTGTTCATGACTTATCTTTTCTTTTATCATATGTTAAACGTTTGAGATTACTTTAACAAAGATTGATTCTTTCTGGTGAAGCAGGGTGCCTCATGCTTAATGAGCTTGGCACACTCAGACATACCATCCTATTGTTATCTTTGCACCTCGTGTTTTACTCATGACTTGCTTCTGGTAGTCTGTTAAAATAGATGCTTATTGTTTTAGCAGCTGCAGGAGTAAATGAAGTTAATACTATACATTAACTGGAAAATGTGTGATGAACTCATGACATGTGTCATGCCATTATCTGTCAAATAAAAAGCCTGAGCAGAGGAAGAGCAAGCGAAGAAGACAGTTAGGAGTCTCTGTGCGAGCTCTGAGACTGTTCTCTTCCCCTTTGCAAAGGTTACACTGAGTTCTAAGTCCGTGTCTCTTTCTTTATTTTACATGTCACAGGGGTTTTAAACCTGACATCTTTTGGTGCCGTAACCCGGATTCCCATACATCTGCTGCTGACAGGGGGAGGAAGACGCCAAGCCACAGCCCGTGCACGGCCGGACCTGCTAGGACAGTCCGAAGAAAAGACCTGGGAAGTGAATTCTTTGCCAGGCTGGCGACAGGGAGTCCCCTCCATCTGCCAGCGGTGGATTGACGGAATCTGGACCTGAAGGAGGACGGACCAGAAAGCGTGAGAAACAATTTCGTTTCAAGAACCAGACTCAAGAAGAGGTGGGTTAGAGTCCCCCTCAAGATAAGTGGGTTAGAGTCCCCCTCAAGATAAGTGGGTTAGAGTCCCCCTCAAGATAAGTGGGTTAGAGTTCCCCTCAAGATAAGCGGGTTAGAGTCCCCCTCAAGAAGAGGTGGGTTAGAGTCCCCCTCAAGATAAGTGGGTTAGAGTCCCCCTCAAGAAGAGGTGGGTTAGAGTCCCCCTCAAGATAAGTGGGTTAGAGTCCCCCTCAAGATAAGTGGGTTAGAGTCCCCCTCAAGATAAGTGGGTTAGAGTTCCCCTCAAGAAGAGGTGGGTTAGAGTTCCCCTCAAGATAAGTGGGTTAGAGTCCCCCTCAAGATAAGTGGGTTAGAGTCCCCCTCAAGATAAGTGGGTTAGAGTCCCCCTCAAGATAAGTGGGTTAGAGTTCCCCTCAAGATAAGTGGGTTAGAGTCCCCCTCAAGATAAGTGGGTTAGAGTCCCCCTCAAGATAAGTGGGTTAGAGTCCCCTTCAAGATAAGTGGGTTAGAGTCCCCTTCAAGATAAGCGGGTTAGAGTTCCCCTCAAGATAAGTGGGTTAGAGTCCCCCTCAAGATAAGTGGGTTAGAGTCCCCCTCAAGATAAGTGGGTTAGAGTCCCCCTCAAGATAAGTGGGTTAGAGTCCCCCTCAAGATAAGTGGGTTAGAGTCCCCCTCAAGATAAGTGGGTTAGAGTTCCCCTCAAGATAAGTGGGTTAGAGTTCCCCTCAAGATAAGTGGGTTAGAGTTCCCCTCAAGATAAGTGGGTTAGAGTTCCCCTCAAGATAAGTGGGTTAGAGTCCCCCTCAAGATAAGTGGGTTAGAGTCCCCCTCAAGATAAGTGGGTTAGAGTCCCCCTCAAGATAAGTGGGTTAGAGTCCCCCTCAAGATAAGTGGGTTAGAGTCCCCCTCAAGATAAGTGGGTTAGAGTCCCCCTCAAGATAAGTGGGTTAGAGTCCCCCTCAAGATAAGTGGGTTAGAGTCCCCCTCAAGATAAGTGGGTTAGAGTCCCCCTCAAGATAAGTGGGTTAGAGTCCCCCTCAAGATAAGTGGGTTAGAGTTCCCCTCAAGATAAGTGGGTTAGAGTCCCCCTCAAGATAAGTGGGTTAGAGTCCCCCTCAAGATAAGTGGGTTAGAGTTCCCCTCAAGATAAGTGGGTTAGAGTTCCCCTCAAGATAAGTGGGTTAGAGTTCCCCTCAAGATAAGTGGGTTAGAGTCCCCCTCAAGATAAGTGGGTTAGAGTCCCCCTCAAGATAAGTGGGTTAGAGTCCCCCTCAAGATAAGTGGGTTAGAGTCCCCCTCAAGATAAGTGGGTTAGAGTCCCCCTCAAGATAAGTGGGTTAGAGTCCCCCTCAAGATAAGTGGGTTAGAGTCCCCCTCAAGATAAGTGGGTTAGAGTCCCCCTCAAGATAAGTGGGTTAGAGTCCCCCTCAAGATAAGTGGGTTAGAGTCCCCTTCAAGATAAGTGGGTTAGAGTCCCCCTCAAGATAAGTGGGTTAGAGTCCCCCTCAAGATAAGTGGGTTAGAGTCCCCCTCAAGATAAGTGGGTTAGAGTCCCCTTCAAGATAAGTGGGTTAGAGTCCCCCTCAAGATAAGTGGGTTAGAGTTCCCCTCAAGATAAGTGGGTTAGAGTCCCCCTCAAGATAAGTGGGTTAGAGTCCCCCTCAAGATAAGTGGGTTAGAGTCCCCCTCAAGATAAGTGGGTTAGAGTCCCCCTCAAGATAAGTGGGTTAGAGTCCCCCTCAAGATAAGTGGGTTAGAGTCCCCCTCAAGATAAGTGGGTTAGAGTCCCCCTCAAGATAAGTGGGTTAGAGTCCCCCTCAAGATAAGTGGGTTAGAGTTCCCCTCAAGATAAGTGGGTTAGAGTCCCCCTCAAGATAAGTGGGTTAGAGTTCCCCTCAAGATAAGTGGGTTAGAGTCCCCTCAAGATAAGTGGGTTAGAGTTCCCCTCAAGATAAGTGGGTTAGAGTTCCCCTCAAGATAAGTGGGTTAGAGTCCCCCTCAAGATAAGTGGGTTAGAGTCCCCCTCAAGATAAGTGGGTTAGAGTCCCCCTCAAGATAAGTGGGTTAGAGTCCCCTTCAAGATAAGTGGGTTAGAGTCCCCTCAAGATAAGTGGGTTAGAGTCCCCTCAAGATAAGTGGGTTAGAGTCCCCCTCAAGATAAGTGGGTTAGAGTTCCCCTCAAGATAAGTGGGTTAGAGTCCCCCTCAAGAAGAGGTGGGTTAGAGTCCCCCTCAAGATAAGTGGGTTAGAGTCCCCCTCAAGATAAGTGGGTTAGAGTTCCCCTCAAGATAAGTGGGTTAGAGTTCCCCTCAAGATAAGTGGGTTAGAGTCCCCCTCAAGATAAGTGGGTTAGAGTCCCCCTCAAGATAAGTGGGTTAGAGTCCCCCTCAAGATAAGTGGGTTAGAGTCCCCCTCAAGATAAGTGGGTTAGAGTCCCCCTCAAGATAAGTGGGTTAGAGTCCCCCTCAAGATAAGTGGGTTAGAGTTCCCCTCAAGATAAGTGGGCTAGAGTCCCCCTCAAGATAAGTGGGTTAGAGTTCCCCTCAAGATAAGTGGGTTAGAGTCCCCCTCAAGATAAGTGGGTTAGAGTCCCCCTCAAGATAAGTGGGTTAGAGTCCCCCTCAAGATAAGTGGGTTAGAGTCCCCCTCAAGATAAGTGGGTTAGAGTCCCCCTCAAGATAAGTGGGTTAGAGTCCCCCTCAAGATAAGTGGGTTAGAGTCCCCCTCAAGATAAGCGGGTTAGAGTCCCCCTCAAGAAGAGGTGGGTTAGAGTCCCCCTCAAGATAAGTGGGTTAGAGTCCCCCTCAAGATAAGTGGGTTAGAGTCCCCTCAAGATAAGTGGGTTAGAGTCCCCCTCAAGATAAGTGGGTTAGAGTTCCCCTCAAGATAAGTGGGTTAGAGTTCCCCTCAAGATAAGTGGGTTAGAGTTCCCCTCAAGATAAGTGGGTTAGAGTCCCCCTCAAGATAAGTGGGTTAGAGTCCCCCTCAAGAAGAGGTGGGTTAGAGTCCCCCTCAAGATAAGTGGGTTAGAGTTCCCCTCAAGATAAGTGGGTTAGAGTCCCCCTCAAGATAAGTGGGTTAGAGTTCCCCTCAAGATAAGTGGGTTAGAGTCCCCCTCAAGATAAGTGGGTTAGAGTCCCCCTCAAGATAAGTGGGTTAGAGTTCCCCTCAAGATAAGTGGGTTAGAGTTCCCCTCAAGATAAGTGGGTTAGAGTCCCCCTCAAGATAAGTGGGTTAGAGTCCCCCTCAAGATAAGTGGGTTAGAGTCCCCCTCAAGATAAGTGGGTTAGAGTCCCCCTCAAGAAGAGGTGGGTTAGAGTCCCCCTCAAGATAAGTGGGTTAGAGTTCCCCTCAAGATAAGTGGGTTAGAGTCCCCCTCAAGATAAGTGGGTTAGAGTTCCCCTCAAGATAAGTGGGTTAGAGTCCCCCTCAAGATAAGTGGGTTAGAGTCCCCCTCAAGATAAGTGGGTTAGAGTCCCCCTCAAGATAAGTGGGTTAGAGTTCCCCTCAAGATAAGTGGGTTAGAGTCCCCCTCAAGATAAGTGGGTTAGAGTCCCCCTCAAGATAAGTGGGTTAGAGTCCCCCTCAAGATAAGTGGGTTAGAGTCCCCCTCAAGATAAGTGGGTTAGAGTCCCCCTCAAGATAAGTGGGTTAGAGTCCCCTCAAGATAAGTGGGTTAGAGTTCCCCTCAAGATAAGTGGGTTAGAGTCCCCTCAAGATAAGTGGGTTAGAGTTCCCCTCAAGATAAGTGGGTTAGAGTTCCCCTCAAGATAAGTGGGTTAGAGTCCCCCTCAAGATAAGTGGGTTAGAGTCCCCCTCAAGATAAGTGGGTTAGAGTCCCCCTCAAGATAAGTGGGTTAGAGTCCCCCTCAAGATAAGTGGGTTAGAGTCCCCCTCAAGATAAGTGGGTTAGAGTCCCCTCAAGATAAGTGGGTTAGAGTTCCCCTCAAGATAAGTGGGTTAGAGTCCCCTCAAGATAAGTGGGTTAGAGTTCCCCTCAAGATAAGTGGGTTAGAGTCCCCCTCAAGATAAGTGGGTTAGAGTCCCCCTCAAGATAAGTGGGTTAGAGTCCCCCTCAAGATAAGTGGGTTAGAGTCCCCCTCAAGATAAGTGGGTTAGAGTCCCCCTCAAGATAAGCGGGTTAGAGTCCCCCTCAAGATAAGCGGGTTAGAGTCCCCCTCAAGATAAGTGGGTTAGAGTTCCCCTCAAGATAAGTGGGTTAGAGTCCCCCTCAAGATAAGTGGGTTAGAGTCCCCCTCAAGATAAGTGGGTTAGAGTCCCCCTCAAGATAAGTGGGTTAGAGTCCCCCTCAAGATAAGTGGGTTAGAGTCCCCCTCAAGATAAGTGGGTTAGAGTCCCCCTCAAGATAAGTGGGTTAGAGTCCCCCTCAAGATAAGTGGGTTAGAGTCCCCCTCAAGATAAGCGGGTTAGAGTCCCCCTCAAGAAGAGGTGGGTTAGAGTCCCCCTCAAGATAAGTGGGTTAGAGTCCCCCTCAAGATAAGTGGGTTAGAGTCCCCTCAAGATAAGTGGGTTAGAGTCCCCCTCAAGATAAGTGGGTTAGAGTCCCCCTCAAGATAAGTGGGTTAGAGTCCCCCTCAAGATAAGTGGGTTAGAGTTCCCCTCAAGATAAGTGGGTTAGAGTCCCCTCAAGATAAGTGGGTTAGAGTCCCCTCAAGATAAGTGGGTTAGAGTCCCCCTCAAGATAAGTGGGTTAGAGTCCCCCTCAAGATAAGTGGGTTAGAGTTCCCCTCAAGATAAGTGGGTTAGAGTCCCCCTCAAGATAAGTGGGTTAGAGTCCCCCTCAAGATAAGTGGGTTAGAGTTCCCCTCAAGATAAGTGGGTTAGAGTTCCCCTCAAGATAAGTGGGTTAGAGTTCCCCTCAAGATAAGTGGGTTAGAGTCCCCCTCAAGAAGAGGTGGGTTAGAGTCCCCCTCAAGATAAGTGGGTTAGAGTCCCCTCAAGATAAGTGGGTTAGAGTTCCCCTCAAGATAAGTGGGTTAGAGTCCCCCTCAAGATAAGTGGGTTAGAGTTCCCCTCAAGATAAGTGGGTTAGAGTCCCCCTCAAGATAAGTGGGTTAGAGTCCCCTCAAGATAAGTGGGTTAGAGTCCCCTCAAGATAAGTGGGTTAGAGTCCCCCTCAAGATAAGTGGGTTAGAGTTCCCCTCAAGATAAGTGGGTTAGAGTTCCCCTCAAGATAAGTGGGTTAGAGTTCCCCTCAAGATAAGTGGGTTAGAGTCCCCTCAAGATAAGTGGGTTAGAGTCCCCCTCAAGATAAGTGGGTTAGAGTCCCCCTCAAGAAGAGGTGGGTTAGAGTCCCCCTCAAGATAAGTGGGTTAGAGTCCCCCTCAAGAAGAGGTGGGTTAGAGTCCCCTTCAAGATAAGTGGGTTAGAGTCCCCCTCAAGAAGAGGTGGGTTAGAGTCCCCTTCAAGATAAGTGGGTTAGAGTCCCCCTCAAGATAAGTGGGTTAGAGTTCCCCTCAAGAAGAGGTGGGTTAGAGTCCCCCTCAAGATAAGTGGGTTAGAGTCCCCCTCAAGATAAGTGGGTTAGAGTCCCCTTCAAGATAAGTGGGTTAGAGTTCCCCTCAAGATAAGTGGGTTAGAGTTCCCCTCAAGAAGAGGTGGGTTAGAGTTCCCCTCAAGATAAGTGGGTTAGAGTTCCCCTCAAGATAAGTGGGTTAGAGTCCCCCTCAAGATAAGTGGGTTAGAGTTCCCCTCAAGAAGAGGTGGGTTAGAGTCCCCCTCAAGATAAGTGGGTTAGAGTCCCCCTCAAGATAAGTGGGTTAGAGTCCCCCTCAAGATAAGTGGGTTAGAGTCCCCTTCAAGATAAGTGGGTTAGAGTTCCCCTCAAGATAAGTGGGTTAGAGTTC
Source organism: Telmatherina bonti (assembly GCF_933228915.1). Lineage (NCBI taxonomy): Eukaryota > Metazoa > Chordata > Actinopteri > Atheriniformes > Telmatherinidae > Telmatherina > Telmatherina bonti. Next base: position 256,854 of record NC_136621.1, read on the forward strand.
CCCTCAAGATAAGTGGGTTAGAGTTCCCCTCAAGATAAGTGGGTTAGAGTTCCCCTCAAGATAAGTGGGTTAGAGTTCCCCTCAAGAAGAGGTGGGTTAGAGTCCCCTTCAAGATAAGTGGGTTAGAGTCCCCCTCAAGATAAGTGGGTTAGAGTTCCCCTCAAGATAAGTGGGTTAGAGTTCCCCTCAAGAAGAGGTGGGTTAGAGTCCCCCTCAAGATAAGTGGGTTAGAGTCCCCCTCAAGATAAGTGGGTTAGAGTCCCCCTCAAGATAAGTGGGTTAGAGTTCCCCTCAAGAAGAGGTGGGTTAGAGTCCCCCTCAAGATAAGTGGGTTAGAGTCCCCCTCAAGATAAGTGGGTTAGAGTCCCCCTCAAGATAAGTGGGTTAGAGTCCCCTTCAAGATAAGTGGGTTAGAGTTCCCCTCAAGATAAGTGGGTTAGAGTCCCCTCAAGATAAGTGGGTTAGAGTCCCCCTCAAGATAAGTGGGTTAGAGTCCCCTTCAAGATAAGTGGGTTAGAGTTCCCCTCAAGATAAGTGGGTTAGAGTCCCCTCAAGATAAGTGGGTTAGAGTCCCCCTCAAGATAAGTGGGTTAGAGTCCCCCTCAAGATAAGTGGGTTAGAGTCCCCTCAAGATAAGTGGGTTAGAGTCCCCCTCAAGATAAGTGGGTTAGAGTCCCCCTCAAGATAAGTGGGTTAGAGTCCCCCTCAAGATAAGTGGGTTAGAGTCCCCCTCAAGATAAGTGGGTTAGAGTCCCCCTCAAGATAAGTGGGTTAGAGTCCCCCTCAAGATAAGTGGGTTAGAGTCCCCCTCAAGATAAGTGGGTTAGAGTCCCCCTCAAGATAAGTGGGTTAGAGTTCCCCTCAAGATAAGTGGGTTAGAGTTCCCCTCAAGATAAGTGGGTTAGAGTCCCCCTCAAGATAAGTGGGTTAGAGTCCCCCTCAAGATAAGTGGGTTAGAGTCCCCCTCAAGATAAGTGGGTTAGAGTCCCCCTCAAGATAAGTGGGTTAGAGTCCCCCTCAAGATAAGTGGGTTAGAGTCCCCCTCAAGATAAGTGGGTTAGAGTCCCCCTCAAGATAAGTGGGTTAGAGTCCACTAAGGTAGAATAGAAATTAGCATGGTCATGCTGAAATGACCCATTGAGAATAGTGGCGCTGAAGGACCACGGTGAAATAGGCCTAAGATAGAGAAATTCTGTGATCACATTTGGTGTGAATGTGTGAGTGAATGGATTGGAAGTGAAATTTTTTTATAGTCACCTGAAACCTAACGGTGTCAACGTAAAGTGGCTGTGGAGGGTTTTCACTGAGAATCATTAAGGAAATTTAGGTAACTCCTGAACAGAATCTAAAACACTTCTCATTTTCCTGGGAAACAACCCCCCATGAGAGACCGGACCAGACAATAGAGCTGGTCTAGAAGCTTGTCCCTCAAGGAAAGAGGAGTGGTCCAAAAGAGGCATTTTCTTTTGAGGGAGTGAAAAATATAATTTTTAGATAAAATTTAATAAAATAAAATGGGAAATAGTCAGAGCATGAGTAAGTCCTCTTTGGGAGAGGCATTTGAAGGAGATGTGAAATACATGCACCATAGAAACCCAGAAAATGTAAAATACCTAAAAAAATGGAAAAATAAATATGACATAAAAGGAACATTTAAGGTCGAAGATTGGAAACAGGTTGTAGAAAGACTACAGGCCAGTGCAGCAAGTAAAATGGGAAGTAAAAAAGACAGAAAAGAAAAAGAGCTGACTGTAGCTAAAGAATGGCTGGATCAGGCAGAGAAGCGGAGAAAAGGGATAAAAGAAACAAAATTAATGTTTGTGAGAAAAGAAGATAATGAGGGAGGATCAGGAAGACAAAGACAAAGACAGGGTGACCAGCCTCAAAGAGGAGGACAGGTAGAACAAACAAAGAAACAAATGATGGCTTTCTTAGGGTTGTGTAATTATTGTAGAGCATGGATTCCTAGCTATGCTGAAAAAACTCAAGAATTTATGAATTTGATTCATGACAAGCCAATAGCTATGAATGATAAACTTCAGTGGACATAAGCAGCTGAAAAACAGTTTCAACAGCTGAAACATGAACTAATGTCAGCAACAGTGCTCTCACTTCCTGATTATGACAAACCATTTACCCTTACAGTGGACAACAAAAATGGCTTCATGTCATCAGTTCTCTTGCAGCCTCATGGAGGAAAAATGAAACCGGTAGGATATTTTTCTAAAAGACTAGATTCAGTTGCTCAAGCTTTACCCCAATGCGTTCAAGCAATATGTGCTGCAGCGTTAGCTGTAGAAACAACCGCAGATGTGATTTTATATCATCCTACAACATTATTAGTGCCACATGCAGTGGATGTGCTGTTACTACAAACAAAAATGGCCTTCTTGTCACCAGCTAGACATTTGTCATATACAGCTTTGTTACTTTCTCAGCCGCACATTCAGATAAAAAGATGCACAGTTTTAAATCCAGCTACACTCTTACCAACAGCTGCTGACGGTGAACCACATAGCTGCACAGAACAAACAGAACACTTGCAACTGCCAAGAGCAGATTTGAAAGACATTCCCTTAGCAGGAGGTCATCACTGGTTTGTGGATGGCTCCTGTTCTAAGAATGATAAGGGTAACACTCAAACTGGCTATGCAGTAGTATCCCTACCAAACACTGTTATAGAAGCAAAACAACTTCTATCACACAGCTCTGCTCAAGCTGCTGAATTAGTAGCCCTAACTAGAGCTTGTGTGTTAGCTAAAAACAAAAAAGTTACAACCTATACAGATAGTCAGTATGCTTTCTCTACTGTATTTTTCTTTGCTAAACAATGGGATAGACGTGGTATGATCACATCTACAGGCAAGCCTATTACGCATGCAGCATTATTAAAAGAACTTTTACAAGCTATTTTATTACCAGCTGAACTTGCAATTTGTAAATGTGTTGCTCATACTAGAGGAACTGATGTCATCTCAAATGGAAACAGACTTGCAGATGAAACAGCAAAAGCAGCAGCATCCGGTTGCCATGGTGTCTCTGATATTTATGTGACAGGAGCTGACAATCCGCACATAGATAAAGAAGTATTAAAGGACATGCAGAAAGCCGCACCTTTGAGTGAAAAACAATTTTGGCTAAACAAAAATGCTGTTCTGAACACAGAAGACATTTATGAAGTTGAAGGTAAATCAGTTTTGCCTAAATCACTTTTCAAAGCTGCTGCGATTTTGAGTCATGGGCGTGGCCATGTCTCAAGCCGGGGGATGTGTGATATAGTAAATAAACATTTCACTACATATGGTTTTAATATCTTTTCAAAGAATTTTTGTAAAGCCTGTGTGATCTGTGTTCGCCATAACCTCAAGGTAACCTAAGACCTAAGAGAAATCAGTTTCCAAAGCCAACATATCCTTTTCAGACAATCCACATGGACTTTATTGAACTTAGTCAAAGTGGACCACACAAGTACTGTCTAGTTCTGATTGATGCATTTTCAAAATGGATAGAAATAGTCCCAGCAAAAAATGCAGATGCTATAACTGTAGCTAAAACATTGTGTAAGACAATAATTCCAAATAATGGTATTCCACAGGTTGTTTATAGTGACAATGGGCCGCACTTTGTGAACAATGTAATTAAAAAGGTAGCTGAGAACCTAGGTATGAATCTAAAAAATCACTGTGCATATCATCCGCAGAGTGCAGGGTTAATTGAGAGAGCTAATGGAACAGTGAAACTGAGATTAAAAAAGTGCATGGAAGATACAAAAAGACCATGGCCAGAGTGTTTAGACCTAGTAAAGCTCTACATGAGAATAACACCAACTGATACAGGTCTAACTCCTTTTGAAATTATGTTTGGGCGAAGTTTCAGACTTCCTATCTTTCCAGTTGAAATAGAAGTAGCAGATGAAGAACAGACTCTAGCAGATTATATGAGAAAGATGTTGCAGAATAAGGAAGTGTTAAATGCAAATTTACTGCCATCTGATTCTCCTCCTCCACAGGAGGAGCCACCAGTGAAACCAGGCGATTGGGTGTTCATCAAAGCAATAAAGAGGAAGCATTGGGCCAGCCCAAGATGGAATGGGCCGTTCCAAGTGATCCTAACCACACCCACTGCCGTAAAGATTTCTGAAAGACCAAGTTGGATACATCTGAGCCATTGTAAGCTACAACGAGTGCCAGACCCTGAGCACGAGTAGTGGGGAAGACCGACTACAAAGGGGTTCTGTTTTTTAGTGCAGTTCGTCTCAACGTCGGTGAAGAAATCAGCTGATCCCTACTCATTAGGCCTAAGGGTTGAGGTGGAGTTGTAGTCTGAACAGCAATGACCTCTCGAAGTCAAAGACCCCAGCGTGATGACGGCTGGACTTGCTGTCAGAGATACGGCTGTGTTATGGTCTCAGTATGTTTCCTAACTCTTGTGGTCATCTTCCTGACCACAGGCCAAGACCCAAAAAGACCAGATAAAAGAAATCGTACAAGAAGATGGGCTCATCATAATGTACATCACTGGATAGATGAAGACCCCAAGAAAATAGAAGACACCAACCTCTGGTTCTCCTATGCAACGATGTTAGCCAAGAACCAGAACAAGAGCAACTGCTATGTTTGCTCAGTGATGCCAAAATCGTCCCATCAGGTAACACTCTATGCAAAACCGATGAACAGGAACGATGAAGCATGTTTTGCATTGGTATCAAGTTTGGGATATGACCCTGGGAGTGTCTCAGTTGATCCAGTTAATGGTGATTACCGACAGTGGCATCCATGTGACGGATCTTCCTTTCACAATTTGAAATTCAAAATAAAAGACACACCAAAGTCTCAGTTTGTGACGGTTCCTCCAGACATTTCTTTCCCCAGCTGTTACAGCCAAGAAATTGGGAACCATCCGATGGGGAAAATACCTACAGCCAACTGTAAACACATGGGAACTCTGGTGGCAATAGGTTCCACTTATCCATCTGCTGGCACCTTCATACTGGATGGAGGTTGGTGGTTGTGTGGGAAGAAAGCATATCCATTCCTGCCGAGAAATTGGACTGGAGTTTGTGCTCCTATTACAGTGACTGACCACACCCTAGTGGTGAGTGTGGAACATATCGGAGCAACTCATCGCACCAAGAGGTTTGTCACGTTTGCACCACATGACCCCATATTAGGATCAGACGTTCCTGAAGAACACAAGCATTGGTCAATAACCAACAAAGTTGCCCTGGCATTGTTTCCGTGGGTTGGAGTAGGAAAAAACGTTCTGAGACTGGAAACAGTTGATTACAGATTTAAAAAGTTTCTGAATGCATCTATTAAAATTGAAGAAGGACAAAATAAAGAGATTGATGCACTCAGATTCATGGTTCTCCAGAACCGTATGGTTTTGGACATGTTGACTGCAGCCCAAGGAGGAGTATGTGTAATGATAAAATCCACATGTTGCACATATATCCCAGATGAAGTAAATGGTAATGTTTCTGATGCAATGACTACACTTAAGAACATGAGAGATGCTATGAATAAAGATGGCAACGCATCTCCCTTTGATTTTTTCTCATGGTTAATAAATGGGTCTTGGTGGCAGATTTTACTTAAGATTTTAATGCCTTTTATTTCTATAATGTTGTTATTCTGTATTTTAATGATTTGTGTACTGCCATGTATACGTAATATGATTGAAAAAGCTATTTCCAACTCTTTTGTACAGTATCAGGTCTACTTGCAGAGACAAGGAAAAGGGAGTTATGAAGAACTCTCTCAGAAGGAGATTGAAAACTTTGAAAATGGTCAAATTTAATGTGAAATGTAATATGACGTGTTTGCTGAAATTGTGAAAACAAATGGCAGATCACTGATGTTAATTTCATTTCACAAATGATAAAGAGTAGGGAAATGTTAGGAAATTTATATATTATCATTTGTTCATGACTTATCTTTTCTTTTATCATATGTTAAACGTTTGAGATTACTTTAACAAAGATTGATTCTTTCTGGTGAAGCAGGGTGCCTCATGCTTAATGAGCTTGGCACACTCAGACATACCATCCTATTGTTATCTTTGCACCTCGTGTTTTACTCATGACTTGCTTCTGGTAGTCTGTTAAAATAGATGCTTATTGTTTTAGCAGCTGCAGGAGTAAATGAAGTTAATACTATACATTAACTGAAAAATGTGTGATGAACTCATGACATGTGTCATGCCATTATCTGTCAAATAAAAAGCCTGAGCAGAGGAAGAGCAAGCGAAGAAGACAGTTAGGAGTCTCTGTGCGAGCTCTGAGACTGTTCTCTTCCCCTTTGCAAAGGTTACACTGAGTTCTAAGTCCGTGTCTCTTTCTTTATTTTACATGTCACAAGGGTTTTAAACCTGACAACATCCAAGTCTTGATTTCAGCAATGCACTGCAGTAGCTGGTTGGCAAAGCATTTCCCCTCTTCTCTAATGGCACGTAAATTTGTCTGTTGTCAGCATAAAAATGAAACGAGATGACATGTTTTCGGAGAATAGATCCAGAGAGAAAAGAAGAGAACCAAGTATAGAGCCTTGAGGTACTCCACATGTGAGAGGTGCTGCACGAGACTCTGCGGCTCCAACAGAAACGCTAAAACTTCTCTCTGATAGGTGGAATCAATGTCAAGCACCACCCTGAATACCGACCCAGGTCTCCAGGCCCGACAGGAGGATTCGATGGTCCACAAAGGCAGCTGTTAGGACCGACAGAACCAGCCAGACTTTTTAATCAAAGAATCACCTTTACACACATTAGCATCTAAACTCGCAGCGTTTCCAGTTCCAGATGACTGTGTTTTATGATTCTGAAGATCTATGGAATCAGATTTGATTCAGAATCTACAAGCAAAACCTTTTAAAACTCAAGCAAAATACAACAATTTAGGCCAAAACTTTCTAAAACTTAACGATAAATGATCTCAAAATAAAAAATGATCAATCATCATGAAAACTATTAGGCTTTTATTTAGTTAAATTGAGTAGGTTTATTTTTGCAGTTTCCTCTTGGTTGCTCTTTACAGTCTTTGGTTTTGATTCTTGATTGTTTGGTTTCATTTCTGACACAAACCTTTCGTGGGCGGGCTCTTTTCAGGGGTGCATTCCGATTGGCTGGTGAGTTTTTGAGTGACACAGGAGTACTGCGCTTGGGGAGGAAACCATCTCATCCCACACAAGGCCGGCTGGTGATTGGTGATGAAGCTTTTCTCATCAGCAGACGCCGCTCCAGGTGACACTACGAGCCAGTTTACACGGTGAGTTGTGACAGCAATGCCGACTGTGTCATGATGTGTGTTCTGGTCCTCCCTTGTTTCTTGTTTAGCCTTTGTTCCTGTTCATTTGGTTCACCTGGTCTCGTTAGTTTATTCACCTCACGTGTGTCTTGTTTTGTCCCTGGGACTTCTTACCCTTAGTTTTCTGTTCTCCTGTGTGGTTCATTGTGTTTACTAGTCCCCTGTGTTCCTGCGTCTACAAAATAAACCTGTGAAATTCTGGCTACTCTGCGTTTGGGTCCACACCTCTCCGAACTTACCGCGAAATAATGAACCCACCAACTGTGGACCCAGCAGGCATGGACAGTTTCGATGAGGATTTCATTTTAGTTCATTCAGCCACATGGAATTACACTGACCCCAACCCCGTCCCCATCCAGCCTGGAGGTTTGTGGCCGTGGGAACCTCCTTCCCCAGTCTGGAATGGTTGAGCTGTTGATGGGGGCCCGAGAAAAATAAATGCACTTTTTGGCCAACCAGTCATCCAGCCCCAAGTCCATCCTCCTTCCTGTTATCTGTGCCCACGCCCAGATCCCGTCCGGTGCTGCAGGGTCCCACGCCCAGATCCCGTCCGGTGCTGCAGGGTCCCAAGCCCAGATCCCGTCCGGTGCTGCAGGGTCCCACGCCCAGATCCCGTCCGGTGCTGCAGGGTCCCACGCCCAGATCCCGTCCGGTGCTGCAGGGTCCCACGCCCAGATCCCGTCCGGTGCTGCAGGGTCCCAAGCCCAGATCCCGTCCGGTGCTGCAGGGTCCCAAGCCCAGATCCCGTCCGGTGCTGCAGGGTCCCAAGCCCAGATCCCGTCCGGTGCTGCAGGGTCCCAAGCCCAGATCCCGTCCGGTGCTGCAGGGTCCCAAGCCCAGATCCCGTCCGGTGCTGCAGGGTCCCACGCCCAGATCCCGTCCGGTGCTGCAGGGTCCCACGCCCAGATCCCGTCCGGTGCTGCAGGGTCCCACGCCCAGATCCCGTCCGGTGCTGCAGGGTCCCACGCCCAGATCCCGTCCGGTGCTGCAGGGTCCCACGCCCAGATCCCGTCCGGTGCTGCAGGGTCCCACGCCCAGATCCCGTCCGGTGCTGCAGGGTCCCAAGCCCAGATCCCGGGGGGTGTACTATCATGATGTGTGTTCTGGTCCATCTTTGTTCACCTGGTCTTGTTAGTTCATTCACCTCACCTGTGTCTTATTTTGTCCCCGTGTATTTCTACCCTGAGTCTTCTGTTGTGCTGTTCGGATTCCTTTCACCTGGACTCATTTGTTGCTTCATAACACTTTGTCTTGTTTGGTTTCTCTGTACTTCTACCTGTTGGTACCCCTAGTACCCCTATGTGTTAGTCGTTTGGTCAACCTGGTTTTCCTTGTTTTTTTGTATTAAACCGTCTTTGTTCAGCATCCCGCTCCTGCGTTTGGGTCCACACCTCGGCCACCAATCTTGACAGAATCTTAATGTTGTCTTTCAGATGAACATAATTATTTCATCTCAGCACATTCAATGTTCATGAAGGTGTTTTTCTCTCATCTTGTTTTGCATTGAAATGTTCCTGCTGCGTCCCATCGCTGCGTGAGGAAACCGAAGACAGTGAAACAACTCTGCTTCTGCAGCAGATGCTGTTTGGTACATGATACTGAAATGTTCCATGGTTTCATATCAAAGCATAAAGCAGTTTCCATTTCTCCCTTTAACCGCGCTCGGTATGTTAACTGCACTCTGGAATTCATTCATTTCCACTAATAACAGACCAGCTTTCACTCTTTTGACCTATATAGGCTCATTATCCTGGGGATAAACTGACACAGTGTCAGATTGTGTCAAAATGAAAAGCATTACCCAGAGTTCCCAGTTGCTTATTGCAGCATCTCACTGTCATCCTATTTCCACGATGTGTGATCTCATGTGACGTTGCATGAGGAGAAAAACAAAAGGCCTCTTATCTGCTGTGTATTGTGTTTTCTCAGGCTGATAGGTGTACCTGCCTGTCGAGATAAACAGTCAGTGCAGGTGTGTGAAGTGAACACAAGTATTTCCATGCATATCGGTGAAAGTCGACAAACAAACCTGCAGCTGAGATCGTTTGGATTCCCCTGCAGCGAGGCTGCGGCCCTGGCAAGGCCCAGCCGCGAGAAGGAGTGGTAGTACGTGAGCTGCGTGTCCGACAGGCTGGCCACGCCATCCGGATCATCATACACGTTCTCCCAGTACGAGCTGAGTGCGGGGGTTCCTTGGGGAAACGGCCCGAACAGGTAGGCATCCAGCTGGTTTACTATCTCCTGGTTCACGCTGGCTTCAAACTTCCTGGCAAAGAAGGTGGGCCGCACTGTTTGCTGCAGGGGGCGACAGAGGAGCAGGGCGGGGGGGCAAAGAGAAGAAGAAAGGAGATTAGGAAACGCTGGAGTGCCATGATGTCAGGGAAACCAAGGTGACGAGTGCAGACTGGAGCCAGACTAGAGCTGGTTGAAAGCAGAACGTAGAATTATTTTCCTTTCTGAATGGATCAGAAGACACATTTAAGTTAAATGAGTCTCGCCTGCGTCTCACTTTTCTTTTCTTGATAGTAAAGGCATCGTGACACGTTGGTGGCTTCCAGCCTTCGGACCAGTACACCCACTGGGGTCGGGAGATAAACTGGGCGGGTTGTGGAGGGTTCAAAATGCTACTTCATCAATACAACGTCAGATAATGAAGCACAGAAAACACAACCATCAGAGAACTGCATTACCCACAATGCAACAGCACCACTAACAGTTTATTGGAGACGGTAAACTGGAAAACACGCTTCCTTCAAACTGGTCCGGACCTTGGACCGGACCCTGGACCGGACCCTGGGCCGGACCCCGGACCGGACCCTGGACCTCACCCTGGACCTGACCCCGGACCGGACCCCGGGCCGGACCCTAGGCCGGACCCTGGGCTGGTCCCCGGATTGGACCCCGTACCGAACCCCGGACCGGACCCCGGACCTGACCCCGGGCCGGACCCTAGGCCTGACCCTGGACCAAAGACATTTCCAGAAAAACAGCAGAAAAGAAAATACAAATAACAAAATCACAAAAAGATCATAAATGATATTAAAATAATTAAAAGCAGAATTAGTTAAAAGTTACTGTGCAGACGTCGTGTAGAGACACGAGAAAAGAAACGTTTTAACCTGGATTTAAAAGTTTCTACACTTGGTGAAAATTTCATCTCAACTGGAGGTTAAACGCTGATTCCCTATGTTTAGTCTGGTTTCTGGTCTGGACTCTGGTCTGGTCTCTGGTCTGGACTCTGGTCTGGTTTCTGGTCTGTTCCCTGGTCTGGACTCTGGTCTGGTCTCTGGTCTGGAGTCTGGTCTGGTTTCTGGTCTGGACTGTGGTCTGGTCTCTGGTCTGGTCTCTGGTCTGGACTCTGGTCTGGTTTCTGGTCTGGACTCTGGTCTGGTTTCTGGTCTGGACTCTGGTCTGATCTCTGGTCTGGACTTTGGTCTAGACTCTGGTCTGGACTCTGGTCTAGACTCTGGTCTGGTTTCTAGTCTGGACTCTGGTCTAGACTCTGGTCTGGACTCTGGTCTAGACTCTGGTCTAGACTCTGGTCTGTTCCCTGGTCTGGAGTCTGGTCTGGTTTCTGGTCTGGACTCTGGTCTGGTCTCTGGTCTGGTTTCTGGTCTGGACTCTGGTCTGGTCTCTGGTCTGGACTAATTGACCAGAGTCTTTGGATTGAAGAGCTCTGCTTGGTTTATATTCTCTGAACGTATCACAGATGTATTCTGGTCCAGAACCATTCTGGGATTTGTAAACAATCAGCAGGTTTGGAATCTATCCTGCGATTAACTGGAAACCAGTATAAACTGGAAACCAGTATAATCTGGAAACCAGTGTAAAGATTTTAAAACTGGTGCGATGTGTTCAGACCTCTTAGTTCCAGTTAAAACTCCAGCAGCAGCATCTGGATGAGCTGCAGATGTTTCATGTTCTTTTTAGGAAGTCCTGTTAAAAGACCGTTCCAGTAATCAAGTCTACTGGTTTTACTGGGAGTCCTGTTAAAAGGCTGTTCCAGTAATCCAGTCTCCTGGTTCTACTGGGAAGTTCTGTTAAAAGGCCGTTCCAGTAATCCAGTCTCCTGGTTTTACTGGGAGTCCTGTTAAAAGGCCGTTCCAGTAATCCAGTCTACTGGTTTTACTGGGAGTCCTGTTAAAAGGCTGTTCCAGTTATCCAGTCTACTGGTTCTACTGGGAAGTCCTGTTAAAAGGCTGTTCCAGTAATCCAGTCTCCTGGTTTTACTGGGAGTCCTGTTAAAAGGCTGTTCCAGTAATCCAGTCTACTGGTTTTACTGGGAGTCTTGTTAAAAGGCTGTTCCAGTAATCCAGTCTACTGGTTTTACTGGGAAGTCCTGTTAAAAGGCCATTCCAGTAATCCAGTCTGCTGGTTTTACTAGGAGTCTTGTTAAAAGGCTGTTCCAGTAATCCAGTCTCCTGGTTCTACTGGGAAGTTCTGTAAAAACACCGTTAAAGTAATCCAGCCTGCTGGAGATGAATGCATGGAGGAGTTTCTACTGGTCTTACTGGGAGACTAAACTTTTAATCCTGTGGATGTTTCTTATGGTAAAAAGCTTCTTAGAGAAGCTTTGATACTGAAAGTCAGATCTGAGTCTATTAACACTCCAAGGTTACAGACTTGATTGGTGGTTTTGAGAACTCGAGTCTCCAAGTGTTTACCAACGCTGACCCTCTTCTCTTTGCTACCAAACAGAACAATCACAGTTTGGTCTTCATTGAATTGAAGGAAATTCTCTCTCATCCAGGTGTTTACTCCAAATACAGTAAGTCTATTGGACTGTGGTCTTCTGGTGACAAAGACACAAAGCTGCGTGTCGTCTGCATAACTGTGATAATTGATGTTAAAGTTCTGTATTATTTGACCCAAAGGGAGCAGAGACACAAGTTGAACAGAAGAGGTCCAAGGACTGACTACTGGTTAGAGTTAGACTGACTACTGGTTAGAGTTAGGTCTATAGCTGGTTAGAGACAGGTCTATTACTGGTTAGAGACAGGTCTATCACTGGTTAGAGACAGGTCTATAGCTGGTTAGAGTTTGTCTGTAGCTGGTTAGAGACAGGTCTATTACTTGTTAGAGACAGGTCTATAGCTTGTTAGAGAAAGGTCTATAACTGTTTAGAGACAGGTCTATAGCTGGTTAGAGACAGGTCTGTAACTGGTTAGAGACAGGTCTATAACTGGTTAGAGACAGGTCTATAGCTGGTTAGAGACAGGTCTATTACTGGTTAGAGTTAGGTCTATAGCTCGTTAGAGACAGGTCTATAGCTGGTTAGAGACAGGTCTGTAGCTGGTTAGAGACAGGTCTATTACTGGTTAGAGTTTGTCTGTAACTGGTTAGAAACAGGTCTATTACTGGTTAGAGACAGGTCCATAGCTCGTTAGAGACAGGTCTATAACTGGTTAGAGACAGGTCTATTACTGGTTAGAGATAGGTCTGTTGCTGGTTAGAGACAGGTCTGTAACTGGTTAGAGTTGGGTCTATAGCTGGTTAGAGACAGGTCTATTACTGGTTAGAGTTAGGTCTGTAGCTGGTTAGAGACAGGTCTATTACTGGTTAGAGACAGGTCTATAGCTGGTTAGAGTTTGTCTGTAGCTGGTTAGAGACAGGTCTATCACTGGTTAGAGACAGGTCTATAGCTGGTTAGAGTTTGTCTGTAGCTGGTTAGAGACAGGTCTATTACTTGTTAGAGACAGGTCTATAGCTTGTTAGAGACAGGTCTATAACTGTTTAGAGACAGGTCTATAGCTGGTTAGAGACAGGTCTGTAACTGGTTAGAGACAGGTCTATGAGTGGTTAGAGACAGGTCTTTAGCTGGTTAGAGACAAGTCTCTATCAGGTTAGAGACAGGTCTTTAGCTGGTTAGAGTTAGGTCTGTAGCTGGTTAGAGACAGGTCTATAACTGGTTAGAGACAGGTCAGTAGCTGGTTAGAGACAGGTCTATAACTGGTTAGAGACAGGTCAGTAGCTGGTTAGAGACAGGTCTATCACTGGTTAGAGACAGGTCTATTACTGGTTAGAGACAGGACTGTTGCTGGTTAGAGACAGGTCTATAGCTGGTCAGAGACAGGTCTTTAGCTGGTTAGAGTTAGGCCTGTAGCTGGTTAGAGTTAGGCCTATAGCTGGTTAGAGACAGGACTGTAGCTGGTTAGAGACAGGTCTATAACTGGTTAGAGACAGGTCTATAGCTGGTTAGAGTTAGGTGTATTACTGGTTAGAGTTAGGTCTGTAGCTGGTTAGAGACAGGTCTATTACTGGTTAGAGACAGGTCTGTAACTGGTTAGCGTTAGGTCTGTAGCTCGTTAGAGACAGGTCTATTACTGGTTAGAGACAGGTCTATAACTGGTTAGAGACAGGTCTATAGCTGGTTAGAGACAGGTCTATTACTGGTTAGAGTTAGGTGTATTACTGGTTAGAGTTAGGTCTGTAGCTGGTTAGAGACAGGTCTATTACTGGTCAGAGACAGGTCTGTAGCTGGTTAGAGACAGGTCTTTAGCTGGTTAGAGACAGGTCTGTAACTGGTTAGAGTTAGGTCTATAGCTCGTTAGAGACAGGTCTATAGCTGGTTAGAGACAGGTCTGTAGCTGGTTAGAGACAGGTCTATTACTGGTTAGAGTTAGGTCTGTAGCTGGTTAGAGACAGGGGGTACTACTGGTTAGAGACAGGTCTATAGCTGGTTAGAGACAGGTCTATAACTGGTTAGAGACAGGTCTATAGCTGGTTAGAGACAGGTCTATAGCTGGTTATAGAGAGGTCTTTAGCTGGTTAGAGACAGGTCTATAACTGGTTAAAGACAGGTCTATAGCTGGTTAGAGACAGGTCCATTACTGGTTAGAGACAGGTCTGTAACTGGTTAAAGACAGGTCTATAGCTCGTTAGAGACAGGTCTATAGCTGGTTAGAGACAGGTCTGTAGCTGGTTAGAGACAGGTCTATAACTGGTTAGAGACAGGTCTATAGCTGGTTAGAGACAGGTCTATTACTGGTTAGAGACAGGTCTGTAACTGGTTAGAGTTAGGTCTATAGCTCGTTAGAGACAGGTCTATAGCTGGTTAGAGACAGGTCTGTAGCTGGTTAGAGACAGGTCTATTACTGGTTAGAGTTTGTCTGTAACTGGTTAGAAACAGGTCTATTACTGGTTAGAGACAGGTCCATAGCTCGTTAGAGACAGGTCTATAACTGGTTAGAGACAGGTCTATTACTGGTTAGAGATAGGTCTGTTGCTGGTTAGAGACAGGTCTCTAACTGGTTAGAGTTGGGTCTATAGCTGGTTAGAGACAGGTCTATTACTGGTTAGAGTTAGGTCTGTAGCTGGTTAGAGACAGGTCTATTACTGGTTAGAGACAGGTCTATAGCTGGTTAGAGTTTGTCTGTAGCTGGTTAGAGACAGGTCTATCACTGGTTAGAGACAGGTCTATAGCTGGTTAGAGTTTGTCTGTAGCTGGTTAGAGACAGGTCTATTACTTGTTAGAGACAGGTCTATAGCTTGTTAGAGACAGGTCTATAACTGTTTAGAGACAGGTCTATAGCTGGTTAGAGACAGGTCTGTAACTGGTTAGAGACAGGTCTATGAGTGGTTAGAGACAGGTCTTTAGCTGGTTAGAGACAAGTCTCTATCAGGTTAGAGACAGGTCTTTAGCTGGTTAGAGTTAGGTCTGTAGCTGGTTAGAGACAGGTCTATAACTGGTTAGAGACAGGTCAGTAGCTGGTTAGAGACAGGTCTATAACTGGTTAGAGACAGGTCAGTAGCTGGTTAGAGACAGGTCTATCACTGGTTAGAGACAGGTCTATTACTGGTTAGAGACAGGACTGTAGCTGGTTAGAGACAGGTCTATAGCTGGTTAGAGACAGGTCTTTAGCTGGTTAGAGTTAGGCCTGTAGCTGGTTAGAGTTAGGCCTATAGCTGGTTAGAGACAGGACTGTAGCTGGTTAGAGACAGGTCTATAACTGGTTAGAGACAGGTCTATAGCTGGTTAGAGTTAGGTGTATTACTGGTTAGAGTTAGGTCTGTAGCTGGTTAGAGACAGGTCTATTACTGGTTAGAGACAGGTCTGTAACTGGTTAGCGTTAGGTCTGTAGCTCGTTAGAGACAGGTCTATTACTGGTTAGAGACAGGTCTATAACTGGTTAGAGACAGGTCTATAGCTGGTTAGAGACAGGTCTATTACTGGTTAGAGTTAGGTGTATTACTGGTTAGAGTTAGGTCTGTAGCTGGTTAGAGACAGGTCTATTACTGGTCAGAGACAGGTCTGTAGCTGGTTAGAGACAGGTCTTTAGCTGGTTAGAGACAGGTCTGTAACTGGTTAGAGTTAGGTCTATAGCTCGTTAGAGACAGGTCTATAGCTGGTTAGAGACAGGTCTGTAGCTGGTTAGAGACAGGTCTATTACTGGTTAGAGTTAGGTCTGTAGCTGGTTAGAGACAGGGGGTACTACTGGTTAGAGACAGGTCTATAGCTGGTTAGAGACAGGTCTATAACTGGTTAGAGACAGGTCTATAGCTGGTTAGAGACAGGTCTATAGCTGGTTATAGAGAGGTCTTTAGCTGGTTAGAGACAGGTCTATAACTGGTTAAAGACAGGTCTATAGCTGGTTAGAGACAGGTCCATTACTGGTTAGAGACAGGTCTGTAACTGGTTAAAGACAGGTCTATAGCTCGTTAGAGACAGGTCTATAGCTGGTTAGAGACAGGTCTGTAGCTGGTTAGAGACAGGTCTATAACTGGTTAGAGACAGGTCTATAGCTGGTTAGAGACAGGTCTATTACTGGTTAGAGACAGGTCTGTAACTGGTTAGAGTTAGGTCTATAGCTCGTTAGAGACAGGTCTATAGCTGGTTAGAGACAGGTCTGTAGCTGGTTAGAGACAGGTCTATTACTGGTTAGAGACAGGTCCATAGCTCGTTAGAGACAGGTCTATAACTGGTTAGAGACAGGTCTATTACTGGTTAGAGATAGGTCTGTTGCTGGTTAGAGACAGGTCTGTAACTGGTTAGAGTTGGGTCTATAGCTGGTTAGAGACAGGTCTATTACTGGTTAGAGTTAGGTCTGTAGCTGGTTAGAGACAGGTCTATTACTGGTTAGAGACAGGTCTATAGCTGGTTAGAGTTTGTCTGTAGCTGGTTAGAGACAGGTCTATCACTGGTTAGAGACAGGTCTATAGCTGGTTAGAGTTTGTCTGTAGCTGGTTAGAGACAGGTCTATTACTTGTTAGAGACAGGTCTATAGCTTGTTAGAGACAGGTCTATAACTGTTTAGAGACAGGTCTATAGCTGGTTAGAGACAGGTCTGTAACTGGTTAGAGACAGGTCTATGAGTGGTTAGAGACAGGTCTTTAGCTGGTTAGAGACAAGTCTCTATCAGGTTAGAGACAGGTCTTTAGCTGGTTAGAGTTAGGTCTGTAGCTGGTTAGAGACAGGTCTATAACTGGTTATAGAGAGGTCTTTAGCTGGTTAGAGACAGGTCTATAACTGGTTAAAGACAGGTCTATAGCTGGTTAGAGACAGGTCCATTACTGGTTAGAGACAGGTCTGTAACTGGTTAAAGACAGGTCTATAGCTCGTTAGAGACAGGTCTATAGCTGGTTAGAGACAGGTCTGTAGCTGGTTAGAGACAGGTCTATAACTGGTTAGAGACAGGTCTATAGCTGGTTAGAGACAGGTCTATTACTGGTTAGAGACAGGTCTGTAACTGGTTAGAGTTAGGTCTATAGCTCGTTAGAGACAGGTCTATAGCTGGTTAGAGACAGGTCTGTAGCTGGTTAGAGACAGGTCTATTACTGGTTAGAGTTTGTCTGTAACTGGTTAGAAACAGGTCTATTACTGGTTAGAGACAGGTCCATAGCTCGTTAGAGACAGGTCTATAACTGGTTAGAGACAGGTCTATTACTGGTTAGAGATAGGTCTGTTGCTGGTTAGAGACAGGTCTGTAACTGGTTAGAGTTGGGTCTATAGCTGGTTAGAGACAGGTCTATTACTGGTTAGAGTTAGGTCTGTAGCTGGTTAGAGACAGGTCTATTACTGGTTAGAGACAGGTCTATAGCTGGTTAGAGTTTGTCTGTAGCTGGTTAGAGACAGGTCTATCACTGGTTAGAGACAGGTCTATAGCTGGTTAGAGTTTGTCTGTAGCTGGTTAGAGACAGGTCTATTACTTGTTAGAGACAGGTCTATAGCTTGTTAGAGACAGGTCTA
The DNA here is from genome assembly GCF_933228915.1 of Telmatherina bonti. Lineage (NCBI taxonomy): Eukaryota > Metazoa > Chordata > Actinopteri > Atheriniformes > Telmatherinidae > Telmatherina > Telmatherina bonti. Next base: position 274,343 of record NC_136621.1, read on the forward strand.
TAACTGTTTAGAGACAGATCTATAGCTGGTTAGAGACAGGTCTGTAACTGGTTAGAGACAGGTCTATGAGTGGTTAGAGACAGGTCTTTAGCTGGTTAGAGACAAGTCTCTATCAGGTTAGAGACAGGTCTTTAGCTGGTTAGAGTTAGGTCTGTAGCTGGTTAGAGACAGGTCTATAACTGGTTAGAGACAGGTCAGTAGCTGGTTAGAGACAGGTCTATAACTGGTTAGAGACAGGTCAGTAGCTGGTTAGAGACAGGTCTATCACTGGTTAGAGACAGGTCTATTACTGGTTAGAGACAGGACTGTAGCTGGTTAGAGACAGGTCTATAGCTGGTTAGAGACAGGTCTTTAGCTGGTTAGAGTTAGGCCTGTAGCTGGTTAGAGTTAGGCCTATAGCTGGTTAGAGACAGGACTGTAGCTGGTTAGAGACAGGTCTATAACTGGTTAGAGACAGGTCTATAGCTGGTTAGAGTTAGGTGTATTACTGGTTAGAGTTAGGTCTGTAGCTGGTTAGAGACAGGTCTATTACTGGTTAGAGACAGGTCTGTAACTGGTTAGCGTAAGGTCTGTAGCTCGTTAGAGACAGGTCTATTACTGGTTAGAGACAGGTCTATAACTGGTTAGAGACAGGTCTATAGCTGGTTAGAGACAGGTCTATTACTGGTTAGAGTTAGGTGTATTACTGGTTAGAGTTAGGTCTGTAGCTGGTTAGAGACAGGTCTATTACTGGTCAGAGACAGGTCTGTAGCTGGTTAGAGACAGGTCTTTAGCTGGTTAGAGACAGGTCTGTAACTGGTTAGAGTTAGGTCTATAGCTCGTTAGAGACAGGTCTATAGCTGGTTAGAGACAGGTCTGTAGCTGGTTAGAGACAGGTCTATTACTGGTTAGAGTTAGGTCTGTAGCTGGTTAGAGACAGGGGGTACTACTGGTTAGAGACAGGTCTATAGCTGGTTAGAGACAGGTCTATAACTGGTTAGAGACAGGTCTATAGCTGGTTAGAGACAGGTCTATAGCTGGTTATAGAGAGGTCTTTAGCTGGTTAGAGACAGGTCTATAACTGGTTAAAGACAGGTCTATAGCTGGTTAGAGACAGGTCCATTACTGGTTAGAGACAGGTCTGTAACTGGTTAAAGACAGGTCTATAGCTCGTTAGAGACAGGTCTATAGCTGGTTAGAGACAGGTCTGTAGCTGGTTAGAGACAGGTCTATAACTGGTTAGAGACAGGTCTATAGCTGGTTAGAGACAGGTCTATTACTGGTTAGAGACAGGTCTGTAACTGGTTAGAGTTAGGTCTATAGCTCGTTAGAGACAGGTCTATAGCTGGTTAGAGACAGGTCTGTAGCTGGTTAGAGACAGGTCTATTACTGGTTAGAGTTTGTCTGTAACTGGTTAGAAACAGGTCTATTACTGGTTAGAGACAGGTCCATAGCTCGTTAGAGACAGGTCTATAACTGGTTAGAGACAGGTCTATTACTGGTTAGAGATAGGTCTGTTGCTGGTTAGAGACAGGTCTGTAACTGGTTAGAGTTGGGTCTATAGCTGGTTAGAGACAGGTCTATTACTGGTTAGAGTTAGGTCTGTAGCTGGTTAGAGACAGGTCTATTACTGGTTAGAGACAGGTCTATAGCTGGTTAGAGTTTGTCTGTAGCTGGTTAGAGACAGGTCTATCACTGGTTAGAGACAGGTCTATAGCTGGTTAGAGTTTGTCTGTAGCTGGTTAGAGACAGGTCTATTACTTGTTAGAGACAGGTCTATAGCTTGTTAGAGAAAGGTCTATAACTGTTTAGAGACAGGTCTATAGCTGGTTAGAGACAGGTCTGTAACTGGTTAGAGACAGGTCTATGAGTGGTTAGAGACAGGTCTTTAGCTGGTTAGAGACAAGTCTCTATCAGGTTAGAGACAGGTCTTTAGCTGGTTAGAGTTAGGTCTGTAGCTGGTTAGAGACAGGTCTATAACTGGTTATAGAGAGGTCTTTAGCTGGTTAGAGACAGGTCTATAACTGGTTAAAGACAGGTCTATAGCTGGTTAGAGACAGGTCCATTACTGGTTAGAGACAGGTCTGTAACTGGTTAAAGACAGGTCTATAGCTCGTTAGAGACAGGTCTATAGCTGGTTAGAGACAGGTCTGTAGCTGGTTAGAGACAGGTCTATAACTGGTTAGAGACAGGTCTATAGCTGGTTAGAGACAGGTCTATTACTGGTTAGAGACAGGTCTGTAACTGGTTAGAGTTAGGTCTATAGCTCGTTAGAGACAGGTCTATAGCTGGTTAGAGACAGGTCTGTAGCTGGTTAGAGACAGGTCTATTACTGGTTAGAGTTTGTCTGTAACTGGTTAGAAACAGGTCTATTACTGGTTAGAGACAGGTCCATAGCTCGTTAGAGACAGGTCTATAACTGGTTAGAGACAGGTCTATTACTGGTTAGAGATAGGTCTGTTGCTGGTTAGAGACAGGTCTGTAACTGGTTAGAGTTGGGTCTATAGCTGGTTAGAGACAGGTCTATTACTGGTTAGAGTTAGGTCTGTAGCTGGTTAGAGACAGGTCTATTACTGGTTAGAGACAGGTCTATAGCTGGTTAGAGTTTGTCTGTAGCTGGTTAGAGACAGGTCTATCACTGGTTAGAGACAGGTCTATAGCTGGTTAGAGTTTGTCTGTAGCTGGTTAGAGACAGGTCTATTACTTGTTAGAAACAGGTCTATAGCTTGTTAGAGACAGGTCTATAACTGTTTAGAGACAGGTCTATAGCTGGTTAGAGACAGGTCTGTAACTGGTTAGAGACAGGTCTATGAGTGGTTAGAGACAGGTCTTTAGCTGGTTAGAGACAAGTCTCTATCAGGTTAGAGACAGGTCTTTAGCTGGTTAGAGTTAGGTCTGTAGCTGGTTAGAGACAGGTCTATAACTGGTTAGAGACAGGTCAGTAGCTGGTTAGAGACAGGTCTATCACTGGTTAGAGACAGGTCTATAGCTGGTTAGAGACAGGTCTATTACTGGTTAGAGACAGGTCTGTAACTGGTTAGAGTTAGGTCTATAGCTGATTGGAGACAGGTCTATAACTGGTTAGACACAGGTCTATAGCTGGTTAGAGACAGGTCTACAATTGGTTAGAGACAGGTCTATAGCTGGTTAGAGACAGGACTGTAGCTGGTTAGAGACAGGTCTATAACTGGTTAGAGACAGGACTGTAGCTGGTTAGAGACAGGTCTATAGCTGGTTAGAGACAGGACTGTAGCTGGTTAGAGACAGGTCTATAGCTGGTTAGAGACAGGTCTTTAGCTGGTTAGAGTTAGGCCTGTAGCTGGTTAGAGACAGGACTGTAGCTGGTTAGAGACAGGTCTACAGCTGGTTAGAGACAGGTCTGTAGCTGGTCAGAGACAGGTCTATAACTGGTTAGAGACAGGTCTATTACTGGTTAGAGATAGGTCTGTAGCTGGTTAGAGACAGGTCTATAACTGGTTAGAGACAGGTCTATAACTGGTTAAAGACAGGTCTATTACTGGTTAGAGACAGGTCTGTAACTGGTTAGAGACAGGGCTATAACTGGTTAGAGACAGATCTATAGCTGGTCAGAGACAGATCTGTAACTGGTTAGAGACAGGTCTATAACTGGTTAGACACAGGTCTATAGCTGGTTAGAGACAGGTCTTTAGCTGGTTAGAGTTAGGTCTGTAGCTGGTTAGAGAAAGGTCTATATCTGGTTAGACACAGGTCTATAGCTGGTTAGACAAAGGTCTGTAGCTGGTTAGAGACAGGTCTATAACTGGTTAGAGACAGGTCTATTACTAGTTAGAGACAGGTCTATAGCTCGTTAGAGACAGGTCTATAGCTCGTTAGAGACAGGTCTATTACTGGTTAGATACAGGTCTGTAACTGGTTAGAGTTAGGTCTATAGCTGATTGGAGACAGGTCTATAACTGGTTAAAGACAGGTCTATAACTGGTTAGAGACAGGTCTATAGCTGGTTAGAGACAGGTCTGTAGCTGGTTAGAGACAGGTCTATATCTGGTTAGAGACAAGTCTATATCAGGTTAGAGACAGGTCTATAACTGGTTAGAGACAGGTCTGTAGCTGGTTAGAGACAGGTCTATTACTGGTTAGAGACAGGTCTATTACTGGTTAGAGACAGGACTGTAGCTGGTTAGAGACAGGTCTACAGCTGGTTAGAGACAGGTCTGTAGCTGGTTAGAGACAGGTCCATAACTGGTTAGAGACAGGTCTATTACTGGTTAGAGATAGGTCTGTAGCTGGTTAGAGACAGGTCTATAACTGGTTAGAGACAGGTCTGTAACTGGTTAGAGACAGGTCTATAACTGGTTAGAGTTAGGTCTGTAGCTGGTTAGAGTTAGGTCTATAGCTCGTTAGAGACAGGTCTATAGCTGGATAGAGACAGGTCTATAACTGGTTAGAGACAGGTCTATTACTGGTTAGAGATAGGTCTGTAGCTGGTTAGAGACAAGTTTATATATCAGGTTAGAGACAGGTCTTTAGCTGGTTAGAGTTAGGTCTGTAGCTGGTTAGAGACAGGTCTATAACTGGTTAGAGTTAGGTCTGTAGCTGGTTAGAGTTAGGTCTATAGCTCGTTAGAGACAGGTCTATAGCTGGATAGAGACAGGTCTATAACTGGTTAGAGACAGGTCTATAGCTGGTTAGAGACAGGTCTACAACTGGTTAGAGACAGGTCTTTAGGTGGTTAGAGACAAGTTTACATATCAGGTTAGAGACAGGTCTTTAGCTGGTTAGAGTTAGGTCTGTAGCTGGTTAGAGACAGGTCTATAACTGGTTAGAGTTAGGTCTGTAGCTGGTTAGAGTTAGGTCTATAGCTCGTTAGAGACAGGTCTATAGCTGGTTAGAGACAGGTCTATAACTGGTTAGAGACAGGTCTATTACTGGTTAGAGATAGGTCTATTACTGGTTAGAGATAGGTCTATAGCTGGTTAGAGACAGGTCTATAACTGGTTAGAGACAGGTCTGTAACTGGTTAGAGACAGGTCTATAACTGGTTAGAGACAGATCTATAGCTGGTCAGAGACAGATCGTTAACTGGTTAGAGACAGGTCTTTAGCTGGTTAGAGACAGGTCTATAACTGGTTAGAGACAGGTCTATAGCTGGTTAGAGACAGGTCTATAACTGGTTAGACACAGGTCTATAGCTGGTTAGAGACAGGTCTTTAGCTGGTTAGAGTTAGGTCTGTAGCTGGTTAGAGACAGGTCTATAACTGGTTAGAGACAGGTCTTTAGCTGGTTAGAGTTAGGCCTGTAGCTGGTTAGAGACAGGACTGTAGCTGGTTAGAGACAGGTCTACAGCTGGTTAGAGACAGGTCTGTAGCTGGTCAGAGACAGGTCTATAACTGGTTAGAGACAGGTCTATTACTGGTTAGAGATAGGTCTGTAGCTGGTTAGAGACAGGTCTATAACTGGTTAGAGACAGGTCTATAACTGGTTAGAGACAGGTCTATTACTGGTTAGAGACAGGTCTGTAACTGGTTAGAGACAGGGCTATAACTGGTTAGAGACAGGTCTATAGCTGGTCAGAGACAGATCTGTAACTGGTTAGAGACAGGTCTATAGCTGGTTAGAGACAGGTCTATAGCTGGTTAGAGACAGGTCTATAACTGGTTAGACACAGGTCTATAGCTGGTTAGAGACAGGTCTTTAGCTGGTTAGAGTTAGGTCTGTAGCATGTTAGAGACAGGTCTATATCTGGTTAGACACAGGTCTATAGCTGGTTAGACAAAGGTCTGTAGCTGGTTAGAGACAGGTCTATAACTGGTTAGAGACAGGTCTATTACTAGTTAGAGACAGGTCTATAGCTCGTTAGAGACAGGTCTATAGCTCGTTAGAGACAGGTCTATTACTGGTTAGATACAGGTCTGTAACTGGTTAGAGTTAGGTCTATAGCTGATTGGAGACAGGTCTATAACTGGTTAAAGACAGGTCTATAACTGGTTAGAGACAGGTCTATAGCTGGTTAGAGACAGGTCTGTAGCTGGTTAGAGACAGGTCTATATCTGGTTAGAGACAAGTCTATATCAGGTTAGAGACAGGTCTATAACTGGTTAGAGACAGGTCTGTAGCTGGTTAGAGACAGGTCTATTACTGGTTAGAGACAGGTCTATTACTGGTTAGAGACAGGACTGTAGCTGGTTAGAGACAGGTCTACAGCTGGTTAGAGACAGGTCTGTAGCTGGTTAGAGACAGGTCCATAACTGGTTAGAGACAGGTCTATTACTGGTTAGAGATAGGTCTGTAGCTGGTTAGAGACAGGTCTATAACTGGTTAGAGACAGGTCTGTAACTGGTTAGAGACAGGTCTATAACTGGTTAGAGTTAGGTCTGTAGCTGGTTAGAGTTAGGTCTATAGCTCGTTAGAGACAGGTCTATAGCTGGATAGAGACAGGTCTATAACTGGTTAGAGACAGGTCTATTACTGGTTAGAGATAGGTCTGTAGCTGGTTAGAGACAAGTTTATATATCAGGTTAGAGACAGGTCTTTAGCTGGTTAGAGTTAGGTCTGTAGCTGGTTAGAGACAGGTCTATAACTGGTTAGAGTTAGGTCTGTAGCTGGTTAGAGTTAGGTCTATAGCTCGTTAGAGACAGGTCTATAGCTGGATAGAGACAGGTCTATAACTGGTTAGAGACAGGTCTATAGCTGGTTAGAGACAGGTCTACAACTGGTTAGAGACAGGTCTTTAGGTGGTTAGAGACAAGTTTACATATCAGGTTAGAGACAGGTCTTTAGCTGGTTAGAGTTAGGTCTGTAGCTGGTTAGAGACAGGTCTATAACTGGTTAGAGTTAGGTCTGTAGCTGGTTAGAGTTAGGTCTATAGCTCGTTAGAGACAGGTCTATAGCTGGTTAGAGACAGGTCTATAACTGGTTAGAGACAGGTCTATTACTGGTTAGAGATAGGTCTATTACTGGTTAGAGATAGGTCTATAGCTGGTTAGAGACAGGTCTATAACTGGTTAGAGACAGGTCTGTAACTGGTTAGAGACAGGTCTATAACTGGTTAGAGACAGATCTATAGCTGGTCAGAGACAGATCGTTAACTGGTTAGAGACAGGTCTTTAGCTGGTTAGAGACAGGTCTATAACTGGTTAGAGACAGGTCTATAGCTGGTTAGAGACAGGTCTATAACTGGTTAGACACAGGTCTATAGCTGGTTAGAGACAGGTCTTTAGCTGGTTAGAGTTAGGTCTGTAGCTGGTTAGAGACAGGTCTATAACTGGTTAGAGACAGGTCTTTAGCTGGTTAGAGTTAGGCCTGTAGCTGGTTAGAGACAGGACTGTAGCTGGTTAGAGACAGGTCTACAGCTGGTTAGAGACAGGTCTGTAGCTGGTCAGAGACAGGTCTATAACTGGTTAGAGACAGGTCTATTACTGGTTAGAGATAGGTCTGTAGCTGGTTAGAGACAGGTCTATAACTGGTTAGAGACAGGTCTATAACTGGTTAGAGACAGGTCTATTACTGGTTAGAGACAGGTCTGTAACTGGTTAGAGACAGGGCTATAACTGGTTAGAGACAGGTCTATAGCTGGTCAGAGACAGATCTGTAACTGGTTAGAGACAGGTCTATAGCTGGTTAGAGACAGGTCTATAGCTGGTTAGAGACAGGTCTATAACTGGTTAGACACAGGTCTATAGCTGGTTAGAGACAGGTCTTTAGCTGGTTAGAGTTAGGTCTGTAGCTGGTTAGAGACAGGTCTATATCTGGTTAGACACAGGTCTATAGCTGGTTAGACAAAGGTCTGTAGCTGGTTAGAGACAGGTCTATAACTGGTTAGAGACAGGTCTATTACTAGTTAGAGACAGGTCTATAGCTCGTTAGAGACAGGGCTATAGCTCGTTAGAGACAGGTCTATTACTGGTTAGATACAGGTCTGTAACTGGTTAGAGTTAGGTCTATAGCTGATTAGAGACAGGTCTATAACTGGTTAAAGACAGGTCTATAACTGGTTAGAGACAGGTCTATAGCTGGTTAGAGACAGGTCTGTAGCTGGTTAGAGACAGGTCTATATCTGGTTAGAGACAAGTCTATATCAGGTTAGAGACAGGTCTATAACTGGTTAGAGACAGGTCTGTAGCTTGTTAGAGACAGGTCTATTACTGGTTAGATACAGGTCTGTAACTGGTTAGAGTTAGGTCTATAGCTGATTGGAGACAGGTCTATAACTGGTTAAAGACAGGTCTATAACTGGTTAGAGACAGGTCTATAGCTGGTTAGAGACAGGTCTGTAGCTGGTTAGAGACAGGTCTATATCTGGTTAGAGACAAGTCTATATCAGGTTAGAGACAGGTCTATAACTGGTTAGAGACAGGTCTGTAGCTGGTTAGAGACAGGTCTATTACTGGTTAGAGACAGGTCTATTACTGGTTAGAGACAGGTCTTTAGCTGGTTAGAGACAAGTTTATATATCAGGTTAGAGACAGGTCTTTAGCTGGTTAGAGTTAGGTCTGTAGCTGGTTAGAGACAGGTCTATAACTGGTTAGAGTTAGGTCTGTAGCTGGTTAGAGTTAGGTCTATAGCTCGTTAGAGACAGGTCTATAGCTGGTTAGAGACAGGTCTATAACTGGTTAGAGACAGGTCTATAGCTGGTTAGAGACAGGTCTACAACTGGTTAGAGACAGGTCTTTAGGTGGTTAGAGACAAGTTTACATATCAGGTTAGAGACAGGTCTTTAGCTGGTTAGAGTTAGGTCTGTAGCTGGTTAGAGACAGGTCTATAACTGGTTAGAGTTAGGTCTGTAGCTGGTTAGAGTTAGGTCTATAGCTCGTTAGAGACAGGTCTATAGCTGGTTAGAGACAGGTCTGTAGCTGGTTAGAGACAGGTCTATTACTGGTTAGAGACAGGTCTATAACTGGTTAGAGACAGGTCTATTACTGGTTAGAGATAGGTCTGTAGCTGGTCAGAGACAGGTCTATAACTGGTTAGAGACAGGTCTATAACTGGTTAGAGACAGGTCTATTACTGGTTAGAGACAGGTCTTTAGCTGGATAGAGTTAGGTCTATAGCTGATTAGAATTAGGCCTGTAGCTGGTTAGAGACAGGTCTATAGCTGGTTAGAGACAGGTCTATAACTGGTTAGAGTTAGGTCTGTAGCTGGTTAGAGACAGGTCTATAACTGGTTAGAGACAGGTCTATAACTGGTTAGAGACAGGTCTGTAGCTGGTCAGAGACAGGTCTATAACTGGTTAGAGACAGGTCTATTACTGGTTAGAGATAGGTCTGTAGCTGGTCAGAGACAGGTCTATAACTGGTTAGAGACAGGTCTATAACTGGTTAGAGACAGGTCTATTACTGGTTAGAGACAGGTCTGTAACTGGTTAGAGACAGGGCTATAACTGGTTAAAGACAGGTCTATAGCTGGTCAGAGACAGATCTGTAACTGGTTAGAGACAGGTCTTTAGCTGGTTAGAGACAGGTCTATAGCTGGTTAGAGACAGGTCTATAGCTGGTTAGAGACAGGTCTATAACTGGTTAGACACAGGTCTATAGCTCATTAGAGACAGGTCTATAGCTGGTTAGAGACAGGTCTATAACTGGTTAGAGACAGGTCTATTACTGGTTAGAGTTAGGTCTGTAGCTGGTTAGAGACAGGTCTATAACTGGTTAGAGACAGGCCTATAACTGGTTAGAGACAGGTCTGTAACTGGTTAGAGACAGGTCTGTAGCTGGTTAGAGACAGGTCTATAGCTGGTTAGAGACAGGTCTGTAACTGGTTAGAGTTAGGTCTATAGCTCGTTAGAGACAGGTCTATAGCTGGTTAGAGACAGGTCTATAGCTGGTTAGAGACAGGTCTATAACTTGTTAGAGACAGGTCTATTACTGGTTAGAGTTAGGTCTGTAGCTGGTTAGAGACAGGTCTATAACTGGTTAGAGACAGGTCTATAACTGGTTAGAGACAGGTCTGTAACTGGTTAGAGACAGGTCTATAACTGGTTAGAGACAGGTCTATAACTGGTTAGAGACAGGTCTATAGCTGGTTAGAGACAGGTCTATAACTGGTTAGAGACAGGTCTATAGCTGGTTAGAGACAGGTCTATAACTGGTTAGACACAGGTCTATAGCTGGTTAGAGACAGATCTTTAGCTGGTTAGAGTTAGGTCTGTAGCTGGTTAGAGACAGGTCTATAACTGGTTACAGACAGGTCTGTAGCTGGTTAGAGACAGGTCTATAACTGGTTAGACACAGGTCTATAGCTGGTTAGAGACAGGTCTATAGCTGGTTAGAGACAGGTCTATAGCTGGTTAGAGACAGGTCTGTAGCTGGTTAGAGACAGGTCTACAGCTGGTTAGAGACAGGTCTATAGCTGGTTAGAGACAGGTCTATAACTGGTTAGAGACAGGTCTATAGCTGGTTAGAGATAGGTCTGTAGCTGGTTAGAGACAGGTCCATAGCTGGTTAGAGACAGGTCTATAGCTGGTTAGAGACAGGTCTATAGCTGGTTAGAGACAGGTCTATTACTGGTTAGAGACAGGTCTATAACTGGTTAGAGACAGGTCTACAGCTGGTTAGAGACAGGTCTATAACTGGTTAGAGACAGGTCTATAACTGGTTAGAGGCAGGTCTATAGCTGGTTAGAGACAGGTCTATAACTGGTTAGACACAGGGTATAGCTGGTTAGAGACAGGTCTTTAGCTGGTTAGAGTTAGGTCTGTAGCTGGTTAGAGACAGGTCTATAGCTGGTTAGAGACAGATCTTTAGCTGGTTAGAGTTAGGTCTGTAGCTGGTTAGAGACAGTTCTATAACTGGTTACAGACAGGTCTGTAGCTCGTTAGAGACAGGTCTATAGCTGGTTAGACACAGGTCTATAGCTGGTTAGACACAGGTCTATAGCTGCTGAGAGACACGTCTGTAGCTGGTTAGAGACAGGTCTATAACTGGTTAGAGACAGGTCTTTATCTGGTTAGAGACAGGTCTATAGCTGGTTAGAATTAGGCCTGTAGCTGGTTAGAGACAGGACTGTAGCTGGTTAGAGACAGGTCTATAGCTGGTTAGAGACAGGTCTGTAGCTGGTTAGAGACAGGGTATAGCTGGTTAGAGACAGGTCTTTAGCTGGTTAGAGACAGGTCTTTAGCTGGTTAGAGACAGGTCTATATCTGTTTAGAGACAGGTCTATAACTGGTTAGACACATGTCTATAGCTGGTTAGAGACAGGTCTATAACTGTTTAGAGACAGGTCTATAGCTGGTTAGAGTTAGGCCTGTAGCTGGTTAGAGACAGGTCTATAGCTGGTTAGAGACAGGTCTATAACTGGTTAGACACAGGTCTATAGCTGGTTAGAGACAGGTCTATAACTGGTTAGAGACAGGTCTATAGCTGGTTAGAGTTAGACCTGTAGCTGGTTAGAGACAGGACTGTAGCTGGTTAGAGACAGGTCTATAGCTGGTTAGAGACAGGTCTGTAGCTGGTTAGAGACAGGTCTATAACTGGTTAGAGACAGGTCTATAACTGGTTAGAGACAGGTCTATAGCTGGTTAGAGACAGGTCTATTACCGGTTAGAGTTAGGTCTGTAGCTGGTTAGAGACAGGTCTATTATTGGTTAGAGACAGGTCTATTACTGGTTAGAGACAGGTCTGTAGCTGGTTAGAGACAGGTCTATAACTGGTTAGAGACAGGTCTGTAGCTGGTTAGAGACAGGTCTATTACTGGTTAGAGACAGGTCTGTAACTGGTTAGAGTTAGGTCTATAGCTCGTTAGAGACAGGTCTATAGCTGGTTAGAGACAGGTCTATAACTGGTTAGAGACAGGTCTATTACTGGTTAGAGTTAGGTCTGTAGCTGGTTAGAGACAGGTCTATAGCTGGTTAGAGACAGGTCTATAACTGGTTAGAGACAGGTCTATAACTGGTTAGAGACAGGTCTGTAACTGGTTAGAGACAGGTCTATAACTGGTTAGAGACAGGTCTATAACTGGTTAGAGACAGGTCTATAGCTGGTTAGAGACAGGTCTATAACTGGTTAGAGACAGGTCTATAGCTGGTTAGAGACAGGTCTATAACTGGTTAGACACAGGTCTATAGCTGGTTAGAGACAGATCTTTAGCTGGTTAGAGTTAGGTCTGTAGCTGGTTGGAGACAGGTCTATAACTGGTTAGACACAGGTCTATAGCTGGTTAGAGACAGGTCTGTAGATGGTTAGAGACAGGTCTATAGCAGGTTAGAGACAGGTCTATAGCTGGTTAGAGTTAGGTCTATAGCTGGTTAGAGACAGGTCTGTAGCTGGTTAGAGACAGGTCTATAGCTGGTTAGAGACAGGTCTATAACTGGTTAGACACAGGTCTATAGCTGGTTAGAGACAGGTCTATAGCTGGTTAGAGACAGGTCTATAACTGGTTAGAGTTAGGTCTGTAGCTGGTTAGAGACAGGTCTATAACTGGTTAGAGACAGGTCTTTAGCTGGTTAGAGTTAGGCCTGTAGCTGGTTAGAGACAGGACTGTAGCTGGTTAGAGACAGGTCTACAGCTGGTTAGAGACAGGTCTGTAGCTGGTCAGAGACAGGTCTATAACTGGTTAGAGACAGGTCTATTACTGGTTAGAGATAGGTCTGTAGCTGGTTAGAGACAGGTCTATAACTGGTTAGAGACAGGTCTATAACTGGTTAGAGACAGGTCTATTACTGGTTAGAGACAGGTCTGTAACTGGTTAGAGACAGGTCTATAGCTGGTCAGAGACAGATCTGTAACTGGTTAGAGACAGGTCTTTAGCTGGTTAGAGACAGGTCTATAGCTGGTTAGAGACAGGTCTATAGCTGGTTAGAGACAGGTCTATAACTGGTTAGACACAGGTCTATAGCTCATTAGAGACAGGTCTATAGCTGGTTAGAGACAGGTCTATAACTGGTTAGAGACAGGTCTATAACTGGTTAGAGACAGGCCTATAACTGGTTAGAGACAGGTCTGTAACTGGTTAGAGACAGGTCTGTAGCTGGTTAGAGACAGGTCTATAGCTGGTTAGAGACAGGTCTGTAACTGGTTAGAGTTAGGTCTATAGCTCGTTAGAGACAGGTCTATAGCTGGTTAGAGACAGGTCTATAACTTGTTAGAGACAGGTCGTTTACTGGTTAGAGTTAGGTCTGTAGCTGGTTAGAGACAGGTCTATAGCTGGTTAGAGACAGGTCTATAACTGGTTAGAGACAGGTCTATAACTGGTTAGAGACAGGTCTGTAACTGGTTAGAGACATGTCTATAACTGGTTAGAGACAGGTCTATAACTGGTTAGAGACAGGTCTATAGCTGGTTAGAGACAGGTCTATAACTGGTTAGAGACAGGTCTATAGCTGGTTAGAGACAGGTCTATAACTGGTTAGACACAGGTCTATAGCTGGTTAGAGACAGATCTTTAGCTGGTTAGAGTTAGGTCTGTAGCTGGTTAGAGACAGGTCTATAACTGGTTACAGACAGGTCTGTAGCTGGTTAGAGACAGGTCTATAACTGGTTAGACACAGGTCTATAGCTGGTTAGAGACAGGTCTATAGCTGGTTAGAGACAGGTCTATAGCTGGTTAGAGACAGGTCTATAGCTGGTTAGAGACAGGTCTGTAGCTGGTTAGAGACAGGTCTACAGCTGGTTAGAGACAGGTCTATAGCTGGTTAGAGACAGGTCTATAACTGGTTAGAGACAGGTCTATAGCTGGTTAGAGATAGGTCTGTAGCTGGTTAGAGACAGGTCCATAGCTGGTTAGAGACAGGTCTATAGCTGGTTAGAGACAGGTCTATAGCTGGTTAGAGACAGGTCTATAGCTGGTTAGAGACAGGTCTATTACTGGTTAGAGACAGGTCTATAACTGGTTAGAGACAGGTCTACAGCTGGTTAGAGACAGGTCTATAACTGGTTAGAGACAGGTCTATAACTGGTTAGAGGCAGGTCTATAGCTGGTTAGAGACAGGTCTATAACTGGTTAGACACAGGGTATAGCTGGTTAGAGACAGGTCTATAGCTGGTTAGAGTTAGGTCTGTAGCTGGTTAGAGACAGGTCTATAGCTGGTTAGAGACAGATCTTTAGCTGGTTAGAGTTAGGTCTGTAGCTGGTTAGAGACAGTTCTATAACTGGTTACAGACAGGTCTGTAGCTCGTTAGAGACAGGTCTATAGCTGGTTAGACACAGGTCTATAGCTGGTTAGACACAGGTCTATAGCTGCTGAGAGACACGTCTGTAGCTGGTTAGAGACAGGTCTATAACTGGTTAGAGACAGGTCTATAGCTGGTTAGAGACAGGTCTATCACTGGTTAGAGACAGGTCTGTAGCTGGTTAGAGTTAGGTCTATAGCTGATTGGAGATAGGTCTATAACTGGTTAGAGACAGGTCTTTATCTGGTTAGAGACAGGTCTATAGCTGGTTAGAATTAGGCCTGTAGCCGGTTAGAGACAGGACTGTAGCTGGTTAGAGACAGGTCTATAGCTGGTTAGAGACAGGTCTGTAGCTGGTTAGAGACAGGTCTATAGCTGGTTAGAGACAGGTCTTTAGCTGGTTAGAGACAGGTCTTTAGCTGGTTAGAGACAGGTCTATATCTGGTTAGAGACAGGTCTATAACTGGTTAGACACAGGTCTATAGCTGGTTAGAGACAGGTCTATAACTGTTTAGAGACAGGTCTATAGCTGGTTAGAGTTAGGCCTGTAGCTGGTTAGAGACAGGTCTATAGCTGGTTAGAGACAGGTCTATAACTGGTTAGACACAGGTCTATAGCTGGTTAGAGACAGGTCTATAACTGGTTAGAGACAGGTCTATAGCTGGTTAGAGTTAGACCTGTAGCTGGTTAGAGACAGGACTGTAGCTGGTTAGAGACAGGTCTATAGCTGGTTAGAGACAGGTCTGTAGCTGGTTAGAGACAGGTCTATAACTGGTTAGAGACAGGTCTATAACTGGTTAGAGACAGGTCTATAGCTGGTTAGAGACAGGTCTATTACCGGTTAGAGTTAGGTCTGTAGCTGGTTAGAGACAGGTCTATTATTGGTTAGAGACAGGTCTATTACTGGTTAGAGACAGGTCTGTAGCTGGTTAGAGACAGGTCTATAACTGGTTAGAGACAGGTCTGTAGCTGGTTAGAGACAGGTCTATTACTGGTTAGAGACAGGTCTGTAACTGGTTAGAGTTAGGTCTATAGCTCGTTAGAGACAGGTCTATAGCTGGTTAGAGACAGGTCTATAACTGGTTAGAGACAGGTCTATAACTGGTTAGAGTTAGGTCTGTAGCTGGTTAGAGACAGGTCTATAGCTGGTTAGAGACAGGTCTATAACTGGTTAGAGACAGGTCTATAACTGGTTAGAGACAGGTCTGTAACTGGTTAGAGACAGGTCTATAACTGGTTAGAGACAGGTCTATAACTGGTTAGAGACAGGTCTATAGCTGGTTAGAGACAGGTCTTTAACTGGTTAGAGACAGGTCTATAGCTGGTTAGAGACAGGTCTATAACTGGTTAGACACAGGTCTATAGCTGGTTAGAGACAGATCTTTAGCTGGTTAGAGTTAGGTCTGTAGCTGGTTAGAGACAGGTCTATAACTGGTTAGGCACAGGTCTATAGCTGGTTAGAGACAGGTCTGTAGCTGGTTAGAGACAGGTCTATAGCAGGTTAGAGACAGGTCTATAGCTGGTTAGAGACAGGTCTATAGCTGGTTAGAGACAGGTCTGTAGCTGGTTAGAGACAGGTCTATAGCTGGTTAGAGACAGGTCTATAACTGGTTAGACACAGGTCTATAGCTGGTTAGAGACAGGTCTATAACTGGTTAGAGACAGGTCTATAGCTGGTTAGAGTTAGGCCTGTAGCTGGTTAGAGACAGGACTGTAGCTGGTTAGAGACAGGTCTATAGCTGGTTAGAGACAGGTCTGTAGCTGGTTAGAGACAGGTCTATAACTGGTTAGAGACAGGTCTATAACTGGTTAGAGACAGGTCTATTACTGGTTAGAGTTAGGTCTGTTGCTGGTTAGAGACAGGTCTATTATTGGTTAGAGACAGGTCTATTACTGGTTAGAGACAGGTCTGTAGCTGGTTAGAGACAGGTCTATAACTGGTTAGAGACAGGTCTGTAGCTGGTTAGAGACAGGTCTATTACTGGTTAGAGACAGGTCTGTAACTGGTTAGAGTTAGGTCTATAGCTCATTAGAGACACGTCTATAGCTGGTTAGAGACAGGTCTATAACTGGTTAGAGACAGGTCTATTACTGGTTAGAGTTAGGTCTGTAGCTGGTTAGAGACAGGTCTATAACTGGTTAGAGACAGGTCTGTAACTGGTTAGAGACAGGTCTGTAACTGGTTAGAGACAGGTCTATTGCTGGTTAGAGACAGGTCTATAACTGGTTAGAGACAGGTCTATAGCTGGTTAGAGACAGGTCTATAACTGGTTAGACACAGGTCTATAGCTGATTAGAGACAGATCTTTAGCTAGTTAGAGTTAGGTCTGTAGCTGGTTAGAGACAGGTCTATAACTGGTTAGACACAGGTCTATAGCTGGTTAGAGACAGATCTTTAGCTGGTTAGAGACAGGTCTATAAATGGTTAGACACAGGTCTATAGCTGGTTAGAGACAGGTCTGTAGCTGGTTAGAGACAGGTCTATAGCTGGTTAGAGACAGGTCTATAGCTGGTTAGAGACAGGTCTGTATCTGGTTAGAGACAGGTCTATAGCTGGTTAGAGACAGGTCTATAACTGGTTAGAGACAGGTCTATAGCTTGTTAGAGACAGGTCTATAACTGGATAGAGACAGGTCTATAGCTGGTTAGAGACAGGTCTATAACTGGTTAGAGACAGGTCTGTAGCTGGTTAAAGTTAGGTCTGTAACTGGTTAGAGTTAGGTCTATAGCTGGTTATAGTTAGGCCTGTAGCTGGTTAGAGACAGGACTGTAGCTGGTTAGAGACAGGTCTATAGCTGGTTAGAGACAGGTCTGTAGCTGGTTAGAGACAGGTCTATAACTGGTTAGAGACAGGTCTATAACTGGTTAGAGACAGGTCTATAGCTGGTTAGAGACAGGTCTATTACCGGTTAGAGTTAGGTCTGTAGCTGGTTAGAGACAGGTCTATAACTGGTTAGAGACAGGTCTATAACTGGTTAGAGACAGGTCTGTAGCTGGTTAGAGACAGGTCTATAACTGGTTAGAGACAGGTCTGTAGATGGTTAGAGACAGGTCTATTACTGGTTAGAGACAGGTCTGTAACTGGTTAGAGGTAGGTCTATAGCTCGTTAGAGACAGGTCTATAGCTGGTTAGAGACAGGTCTATAACTGGTTAGAGACAGGTCTATTACTGGTTAGAGTTAGGTCTGTAACTGGTTAGAGTTAGGTCTATAGCTCGTTAGAGACAGGTCTATAGCTGGTTAGAGACAGGTCTATAACTGGTTAGAGACAGGTCTATAGCTGGTTAGAGACAGGTCTATAACTGGTTAGACACAGGTCTATAGCTGGTTAGAGACAGATCTTTAGCTGGTTAGAGTTAGGTCTGTAGCTGGTTAGAGACAGGTCTATAACTGGTTACAGACAGGTCTGTAGCTGGTTAGAGACAGGTCTATAACTGGTTAGACACAGGTCTATAGCTGGTTAGAGACAGGTCTGTAGCTGGTTAGACACAGGGTATAGCTGGTTAGAGACAGGTCTTTAGCTGGTTAGAGTTAGGTCTGTAGCTGGTTAGAGACAGTTCTATAACTGGTTACAGACAGGTCTGTAGCTCGTTAGAGACAGGTCTATAGCTGGTTAGACACAGGTCTATAGCTGGTTAGACACAGGTCTATAGCTGCTGAGAGACATGTCTGTAGCTGGTTAGAGACAGGTGTATAACTGGTTAGAGACAGGTCTATAGCTGGTTAGAGACAGGTCTATTACTGGTTAGAGACAGGTCTGTAGCTGGTTAGAGTTAGGTCTATAGCTGATTGGAGATAGGTCTATAACTGGTTAGAGACAGGTCTATAACTGGTTAGAGACAGGTCTATAGCTGGTTAGAGACAGGTCTATTACTGGTTAGAGACAGGTCTGTAGCTGGTTAGAGTTAGGTCTATAGCTGATTGGAGATAGGTCTATAACTGGTTAGAGACAGGTCTTTTACTGGTTAGAGACAGGTCTGTAGCTGGTTAGAGACAGGTCTATAACTGGTTAGAGACAGGTCTGTAGCTGGTTAGAGACAGGTCCATTACTGGTTAGAGACAGGTCTGTAACTGGTTAGAGTTAGGTCTATAGCTCGTTAGAGACAGGTCTATAGCTGGTTAGAGACAGGTCTATAACTGGTTAGAGACAGGTCTATTACTGGTTAGAGTTAGGTCTGTAGCTGGTTAGAGACAGGTCTATAGCTGGTTAGAGACAGGTCTATAACTGGTTAGAGACAGGTCTATAACTGGTTAGAGACAGGTCTGTAACTGGTTAGAGACAGGTCTATAACTGGTTAGAGACAGGTCTATAACTGGTTAGAGACAGGTCTATAGCTGGTTAGAGACAGGTCTATAACTGGTTAGAGACAGGTCTATAGCTGGTTAGAGACAGGTCTATAACTGGTTAGACACAGGTCTATAGCTGGTTAGAGACAGATCTTTAGCTGGTTAGAGTTAGGTCTGTAGCTGGTTAGAGACAGGTCTATAACTGGTTAGAGACAGGTCTATAACTGGTTAGAGACAGGTCTATTACTGGTTAGAGACAGGTCTGTAGCTGGTTAGAGACAGGTCTATTACTGGTTAGAGACAGGTCTGTAACTGGTTAGAGTTAGGTCTATAGCTCGTTAGAGACACGTCTATAGCTGGTTAGAGACAGGTCTATAACTGGTTAGAGACAGGTCTATTACTGGTTAGAGTTAGGTCTGTAGCTGGTTAGAGACAGGTCTATAACTGGTTAGAGACAGGACTGTAACTGGTTAGAGACAGGTCTGTAACTGGTTAGAGACAGGTCTATTGCTGGTTAGAGACAGGTCTATAACTGGTTAGAGACAGGTCTATAGCTGGTTAGAGACAGGTCTATAACTGGTTAGACACAGGTCTATAGCTGATTAGAGACAGATCTTTAGCTAGTTAGAGTTAGGTCTGTAGCTGGTTAGAGACAGGTCTATAACTGGTTAGACACAGGTCTATAGCTGGTTAGAGACAGATCTTTAGCTGGTTAGAGACAGGTCTATAAATGGTTAGACACAGGTCTATAGCTGGTTAGAGACAGGTCTGTAGCTGGTTAGAGACAGGTCTATAGCTGGTTAGAGACAGGTCTATAGCTGGTTAGAGACAGGTCTGTATCTGGTTAAAGTTAGGTCTGTAACTGGTTAGAGTTAGGTCTATAGCTGGTTATAGTTAGGCCTGTAGCTGGTTAGAGATAGGACTGTAGCTGGTTAGAGACAGGTCTATAGCTGGTTAGAGACAGGTCTGTAGCTGGTTAGAGACAGGTCTATAACTGGTTAGAGACAGGTCTATAACTGGTTAGAGACAGGTCTATAGCTGGTTAGAGACAGGTCTATTACCGGTTAGAGTTAGGTCTGTAGCTGGTTAGAGACAGGTCTATAACTGGTTAGAGACAGGTCTATAACTGGTTAGAGACAGGTCTATAGCTGGTTAGAGACAGGTCTATTACTGGTTAGAGACAGGTCTGTAGCTGGTTAGAGTTAGGTCTATAGCTGATTGGAGATAGGTCTATAACTGGTTAGAGACAGGTCTTTATCTGGTTAGAGACAGGTCTATAGCTGGTTAGAATTAGGCCTGTAGCTGGTTAGAGACAGGACTGTAGCTGGTTAGAGACAGGTCTATAGCTGGTTAGAGACAGGTCTGTAGCTGGTTAGAGACAGGTCTATAGCTGGTTAGAGACAGGTCTTTAGCTGGTTAGAGACAGGTCTTTAGCTGGTTAGAGACAGGTCTATATCTGGTTAGAGACAGGTCTATAACTGGTTAGACACAGGTCTATAGCTGGTTAGAGACAGGTCTATAACTGGTTAGAGACAGGTCTATAGCTGGTTAGAGTTAGGCCTGTAGCTGGTTAGAGACAGGACTGTAGCTCGTTAGAGACAGGTCTATAGCTGGTTAGAGACAGGTCTATAACTGGTTAGAGACAGGTCTGTAGCTGGTTAGAGACAGGTCTATAGCTGGTTAGAGACAGGTCTATAGCTGGTTAGAGACAGGTCTGTATCTGGTTAGAGACAGGTCTATAGCTGGTTAGAGACAGGTCTATAACTGGTTAGAGACAGGTCTATAGCTTGTTAGAGACAGGTCTATAACTGGATAGAGACAGGTCTATAGCTGGTTAGAGACAGGTCTATAACTGGTTAGAGACAGGTCTGTAGCTGGTTAAAGTTAGGTCTGTAACTGGTTAGAGTTAGGTCTATAGCTGGTTATAGTTAGGCCTGTAGCTGGTTAGAGACAGGACTGTAGCTGGTTAGAGACAGGTCTATAGCTGGTTAGAGACAGGTCTGTAGCTGGTTAGAGACAGGTCTATAACTGGTTAGAGACAGGTCTATAACTGGTTAGAGACAGGTCTATAGCTGGTTAGAGACAGGTCTATTACCGGTTAGAGTTAGGTCTGTAGCTGGTTAGAGACAGGTCTATTATTGGTTAGAGACAGGTCTATTACTGGTTAGAGACAGGTCTGTAGCTGGTTAGAGACAGGTCTATAACTGGTTAGAGACAGGTCTGTAGCTGGTTAGAGACAGGTCTATTACTGGTTAGAGACAGGTCTGTAACTGGTTAGAGTTAGGTCTATAGCTCGTTAGAGACAGGTCTATAGCTGGTTAGAGACAGGTCTATAACTGGTTAGAGACAGGTCTATTACTGGTTAGAGTTAGGTCTGTAACTGGTTAGAGTTAGGTCTATAGCTCGTTAGAGACAGGTCTATAGCTGGTTAGAGACAGGTCTATAACTGGTTAGAGACAGGTCTATAGCTGGTTAGAGACAGGTCTATAACTGGTTAGACACAGGTCTATAGCTGGTTAGAGACAGATCTTTAGCTGGTTAGAGTTAGGTCTGTAGCTGGTTAGAGACAGGTCTATAACTGGTTACAGACAGGTCTGTAGCTGGTTAGAGACAGGTCTATAACTGGTTAGACACAGGTCTATAGCTGGTTAGAGACAGGTCTGTAGCTGGTTAGAGACAGATCTTTAGCTGGTTAGAGTTAGGTCTGTAGCTGGTTAGAGACAGGTCTATAACTGGTTAGAGACAGGTCTGTAGCTGGTTAGAGACAGGTCTATAACTGGTTAGACACAGGTCTATAGCTGGTTAGAGACAGGTCTGTAGCTGGTTAGAGACAGGTCTATAGCTGGTTAGAGACAGGTCTATAACTGGTTAGAGACAGGTCTATAGCTGGTTAGAGTTAGGCCTGTAGCTGGTTAGAGACAGGACTGTAGCTGGTTAGAGACAGGTCTATAGCTGGTTAGAGACAGGTCTGTAGCTGGTTAGAGACAGGTCTATAACTGGTTAGAGACAGGTCTATAACTGGTTAGAGACAGGTCTATTACTGGTTAGAGTTAGGTCTGTTGCTGGTTAGAGACAGGTCTATTATTGGTTAGAGACAGGTCTATTACTGGTTAGAGACAGGTCTGTAGCTGGTTAGAGACAGGTCTATTACCGGTTAGAGTTAGGTCTATAGCTGGTTAGAGACAGGTCTATTATTGTTTAGAGACAGGTCTATTACTGGTTAGAGACAGGTATGTAGCTGGTTAGAGACAGGTCTATAACTGGTTAGAGACAGGTCTGTAGCTGGTTAGAGACAGGTCTATTACTGGTTAGAGACAGGTCTGTAACTGGTTAGAGTTAGGTCTATAGCTCGTTAGAGACACGTCTATAGCTGGTTAGAGACAGGTCTATAACTGGTTAGAGACAGGTCTATTACTGGTTAGAGTTAGGTCTGTAGCTGGTTAGAGACAGGTCTATAACTGGTTAGAGACAGCTCTGTAACTGGTTAGAGACAGGTCTGTAACTGGTTAGAGACAGGTCTATAACTGGTTAGAGACAGGTCTATAGCTGGTTAGAGACAGGTCTATAACTGGTTAGACACAGGTCTATAGCTGATTAGAGACAGATCTTTAGCTAGTTAGAGTTAGGTCTGTAGCTGGTTAGAGACAGGTCTATAACTGGTTAGACACAGGTCTATAGCTGGTTAGAGACAGATCTTTAGCTGGTTAGAGTTAGGTCTGTAGCTGGTTAGAGACAGGTCTATAAATGGTTAGACACAGGTCTATAGCTGGTTAGAGACAGGTCTGTAGCTGGTTAGAGACAGGTCTATAGCTGGTTAGAGACAGGTCTATAGCTGGTTAGAGACAGGTCTATAACTGGTTAGAGACAGGTCTATAGCTGGTTAGAGACAGGTCTATAACTGGTTAGACACAGGTCTATAGCTGGTTAGAGACAGATCTTTAGCTGGTTAGAGTTAGGTCTGTAGCTGGTTAGAGACAGGTCTATAACTGGTTAGACACAGGTCTATAGCTGGTTAGAGACAGATCTTTAGCTGGTTAGTTAGGTCTGTAGCTGGTTAGAGACAGGTCCATAAATGGTTAGAGACAGGTCTATAGCTGGTTAGAGACAGGTCTGTAGCTGGTTAGAGACAGGTCTATAGCTGGTTAGAGACAGGTCTATAGCTGGTTAGAGACAGGTCTGTAGCTGGTTAGAGACAGGTCTATAGCTGGTTAGAGACAGGTCTTTAGCTGGTTAGAGACAGGTCTTTAGCTGGTTAGAGACAGGTCTATATCTGGTTAGAGACAGGTCTATAACTGGTTAGACACAGGTCTATAGCTGGTTAGAGACAGGTCTATAACTGGTTAGAGACAGGTCTATAGCTGGTTAGAGTTAGGCCTGTAGCTGGTTAGAGACAGGACTGTAGCTCGTTAGAGACAGGTCTATAGCTGGTTAGAGACAGGTCTATAACTGGTTAGAGACAGGTCTATTACTGGTTAGAGTTAGGTCTGTAGCTGGTTATAGTTAGGCCTGTAGCTGGTTAGAGTCAGGACTGTAGCTGGTTAGAGACAGGTCTATAGCTGGTTAGAGACAGGTCTGTAGCTGATTAGAGACAGGTCTATAACTGGTTAGAGACAGGTCTATAACTGGTTAGAGACAGGTCTATAGCTGGTTAGAGACAGGTCTATTACCGTTTAGAGTTAGGTCTGTAGCTGGTTAGAGACAGGTCTATTATTGGTTAGAGACAGGTCTATCACTGGTTAGAGACAGGTCTGTAGCTGGTTAGAGACAGGTCTGTAGCTGGTTAGAGACAGGTCTATTACCGGTTAGAGTTAGGTCTGTAGCTGGTTAGAGACAGGTCTATTATTGGTTAAAGACAGGTCTATTACTGGTTAGAGACAGGTCTGTAACTGGTTAGAGTTAGGTCTATAGCTCGTTAGAGACAGGTCTATAACTGGTTAGAGACAGGTCTATAACTGGTTAGAGACAGGTCTATTACTGGTTAGAGTTAGGTCTGTAGCTGGTTAGAGACAGGTCTATAGCTGGTTAGAGACAGGTCTATAACTGGTTAGAGACAGGTCTATAACTGGTTAGAGACAGGTCTGTAACTGGTTAGAGACAGGTCTATAACTGGTTAGAGACAGGTCTATAACTGGTTAGAGACAGGTCTATAGCTGGTTAGAGACAGGTCTATAACTGGTTAGAGACAGGTCTATAGCTGGTTAGAGACAGGTCTATAACTGGTTAGAGACAGGTCTATAGCTGGTTAGAGACAGGTCTATTACTGGTTAGAGACAGGTCTATAACTGGTTAGAGACAGGTCTATAGCTGGTTAGAGACAGGTCTATAACTGGTTAGAGACAGGTCTATAACTGGTTAGAGGCAGGTCTATAGCTGGTTAGAGACAGGTCTATAACTGGTTAGACACAGGGTATAGCTGGTTAGAGACAGGTCTTTAGCTGGTTAGAGTTAGGTCTGTAGCTGGTTAGAGACAGGTCTGTAGCTTGTTAGAGTTAGGTCTGTAGCTGGTTATAGTTAGGCATGTAGCTGGTTAGAGTCAGGACTGTAGCTGGTTAGAGACAGGTCTATAGCTGGTTAGAGACAGGTCTGTAGCTGATTAGAGACAGGTCTATAACTGGTTAGAGACAGGTCTATAACTGGTTAGAGACAGGTCTATAGCTGGTTAGAGACAGGTCTATTACCGGTTAGAGTTAGGTCTGTAGCTGGTTAGAGACAGGTCTATTATTGGTTAGAGACAGGTCTATCACTGGTTAGAGACAGGTCTGTAGCTGGTTAGAGACAGGTCTATAACTGGTTAGAGACAGGTCTGTAGCTGGTTAGAGACAGGTCTATTACCGGTTAGAGTTAGGTCTGTAGCTGGTTAGAGACAGGTCTATTATTGGTTAGAGACAGGTCTATTACTGGTTAGAGACAGGTCTGTAACTGGTTAGAGTTAGGTCTATAGCTCGTTAGAGACAGGTCTATAACTGGTTAGACACAGGTCTATAACTGGTTAGAGACAGGTCTATAGCTGGTTAGAGACAGGTCTATAACTGGTTAGAGACAGGTCTATAGCTGGTTAGAGACAGGTCTATAACTGGTTAGAGACAGGTCTATAGCTGGTTAGAGACAGGTCTATTACTGGTTAGAGACAGGTCTATAAATGGTTAGAGACAGGTCTATAGCTGGTTAGAGACAGGTCTATAACTGGTTAGAGACAGGTCTATAACTGGTTAGAGGCAGGTCTATAGCTGGTTAGAGACAGGTCTATAACTGGTTAGAGTTAGGTCTGTAGCTGGTTAGAGACAGGTCTATAGCTGGTTAGAGACAGGTCTGTAGCTGGTTAGAGACAGGTCTATAACTGGTTAGAGACAGGTCTATAACTGGTTAGAGACAGGTCTATTACTGGTTAGAGACAGGTCTGTAGCTGGTTAGAGACAGGTCTATTATTGGTTAGAGACAGGTCTATTACTGGTTAGAGACAGGTCTGTAGCTGGTTAGAGACAGGTCTATAACTGGTTAGAGACAGGTCTGTAGCTGGTTAGAGACAGGTCTATTACTGGTTAGAGACAGGTCTGTAACTGGTTAGAGTTAGGTCTATAGCTCGTTAGAGACAGGTCTGTAGCTGGTTAGGGACAGGTCTATAACTGGTTAGAGACAGGTCTGTAACTGGTTAGAGACAGGTCTGTAACTGGTTAGAGACAGGTCTATAGCTGGTTAGAGACAGGTCTATAACTGGTTAGAGACAGGTCTATAACTGGTTAGAGACAGGTCTATAGCTGGTCAGAGACAGATCTGTAACTGGTTAGAGACAGGTCTATAGCTGGTTAGAGACAGGTCTATAACTGGTTAGAGACAGGTCTATAGCTGGTTAGAGACAGGTCTATAGCTGGTTAGAGACAGGTCTGTAACTGGTTAGAGACAGGTCTGTAACTGGTTAGAGACAGGTCTATAGCTGGTTAGAGACAGGTCTATAACTGGTTAGAGACAGGTCTATAGCTGGTTAGAGACAGGTCTATAGCTGGTTAGAGACAGGTCTTTAGCTGGTTAGAGACAGGTCTATAACTGGTTAGAGACAGGTCTATAGCTCGTTAGAGACAGGTCTATAGCTGGTTAGAGACAGGTCTGTAGCTGGTTAGAGACAGGTCTATAACTGGTTAGAGACAGGTCTGTAACTGGTTAGAGACAGGTCTATAACTGGTTAGAGACAGGTCTATAGCTGGTTAGAGACAGGTCTTTAGCTGGTTAGAGACAGGTCTATAACTGGTTAGAGACAGGTCTATAGCTCGTTAGAGACAGGTCTATAGCTGGTTAGAGACAGGTCTGTAGCTGGTTAGAGACAGGTCTATAGCTGGTTAGAGACAGGTCTATAACTGGTTAGAGACAGGTCTGTAACTGGTTAGAGACAGGTCTATAGCTGGTTAGAGACAGGTCTTTAGCTGGTTAGAGACAGGTCTATAACTGGTTAGAGACAGGTCTATAACTGGTTAGAGACAGGTCTATAGCTGGTTAGAGACAGGTCTATAGCTGGTTAGAGACAGATCTTTAGCTGGTTAGAGACAGGTCTATAACTGGTTAGAGACAGGTCTATAGCTGGTTAGAGACAGGTCTATAACTGGTTAGACACAGGTCTATAGCTGGTTAGAGACAGGTCTGTAGCTGGTTAGAGTTAGGTCTGTAGCTGGTTAGAGACAGGTCTATAGCTGGTTAGAGACAGGTCTATAACTGGTTAGAGTTAGGTCTATTACTGGTTAGAGACAGGTCTATAACTGGTTAGAGGGTCTATAGCTGGTTAGAGACAGGTCTATAACTGGTTAGACACAGGTCTATAGCTGGTTAGAGACAGATCTTTAGCTGGTTAGAGTTAGGTCTGTAGCTGGTTAGAGACAGGACTATAGCTGGTTAGAGACAGGTCTATAACTGGTTAGAGTTAGGTCTATTACTGGTTAGAGACAGGTCTATAACTGGTTAGAGGGTCTATAGTTGGTTAGAGACAGGTCTGTAGTTGTTCATTACAGAGGCATCCAGAGGCCTTTAGAAGTGGCGTAATAGCAGCTATGTTTAGCTTTTGAGACAGTATTCAGGGAATCATGTATTTGGGGGGATGTGTGTGTGTGTGTGTGTGTGTGTGTGTGTGTGTGTGTGTGTGTGTGTGTGTGGAGAGAGCTTGTGTCTTTATTGTTTTTAAATGTCTTGTTATCTACTGTTTGTTTTAATCCTTATGACTTGATTTTATCTTGTTAAGCACTTTGTGTTGCCTGTGGCATGAAAAGTCCTCAAGAAATAAAGTTTGATTTGATTTGATTTGATCTTTTGAGACTTGGGAAAAATACCTGATGCCAGTGAGCTGTTGACAATAATCGCTTTCTACAGAGGTAAAAACTACTTTTAAGAAGTCAGATGGTATCATGTCCAAAGAGCATGTTGTTGATTTCAGATGCAAAACTGTTTCTCAATCAGATTAAATTCTGACATAACATCAGAGTTTCACAAGAGTTAATGACACTGCAATACAAATGCTACTGATGAAGGTTTCTCTGTGTATCACTGGAGTCAGAAACCACTCGAGGCATCAACGTCAGCTTTGTTCCAGGAACCACGGTCAACATTAGAAGGTCAGAAGAATGAGATGATTTTCAGGTCATTTCCCAAGTGAATTAGAAAGATTTTCATGTTTGGGTATTAATTCCATCGACTCATCTTCTCCACATGTGTTTAATCACCAACGTTCCTTTCACCCACTTTGTCCCTGCCAAGATGTTTCTAATATGGTTGATAGTGCATCATAAAATCTGCCACCTCCAAAGCTTGGCTTACACACAAACACATCTCTCCAGGTCCAGACAGCAAACTATTTATCAGTGCTCACTTTGTACCAAACACATCGGTGTTACCTTCTGGAAAATCCAGCTCCATCATACAGCGGCACATTTCTGAGAGTTCGGCTGTGGGATGCCAGTGTGGCAATACACCTTACCAGGTGTATGAACCCTCAGTGGGAATGCAAAGGGGTCAAACTGACTGACAGTGATACATGACTCATCCATCACCGAGTTCTCACACATCTGCCAATCTGAAACAGGTCACTAAACAAAGATACACCAAGAGAAAAGAGGACATCAGAGGCACTAAGCATGAATTATTACACTCATCTGCCAACCAAAGTCAAGTCCTTTTACTTCTCCAAACTGCATCTTGCGAGGTTCAAAGAGAAGTCTCAAAAGGATATAAAGTCCTACTAATAATGGTGCCTGGATGACTTTTAAAAAGATTGCTTTGTTCCTGGGTCAGGCTTTGCTGGTGCTGACCCGGGTGCCAACCAGACCCAGCAGCATTGCCAAGGATCTTAGTGTAATGTGTTGGCACTGCACTGCCAGAGACGGAGGCGAGACGGAAGGTTTGGCAAAGACGGGTCTGCGTGATGGCTGCCACGTGACCAGCAGAACTGATGAGATGACTCACAGCAGGGATGTGAGTACAGGTGGTGTAAGCTGGAATATTTAGAGTCACTTAGCGCTGCACTTTTCCCTCTTTAAGAGGACATTAAAAGTCAAGCGGAGAGACAAATCTGGAATTACTGATTCACTGCAGTTTGAACAGCTAGCTAAACCTCCTCTTCCTCACTTACCCAAAGAAAATACAACCTAATTCTGACTACTGTTTCTTTTTAACACCCTCTCATGCTAGATGAGATATAGTTTTGCACATATAGTGTGTGAAAGGGAACACACTGCATGCTGAGGGTGGGAGGACAGTTCTGGAAGGTACAGAAGTTGAGCTTTAGCGCTTCTAATTTCGTACAATGAGCTGTGCCTGAAACAAGCATGAAGGTGACGCACGTTTAGAGCTGTACGTTTGATAGTTTAATGCATCAAACTGAAATGTCTGGTGGAGATCAGCTTCTTCTTGTTTTCCTGTTGAAATGTTTTAAATGTTTTTATACTTCGTGTTAAATTACTTCATGGAATGTCAGAACGCACCAGAAAGACAGTTTTAGCTCATTTTCCTTTTCCATTTATTTCTGCCTCTGTTCAATCATAGAATAATGGACGGATCTTCCTTGCCTTATTTAAGGTTGGACTCAACAACCTGCAGAGCAGTGATCCCAGGAGCTTCG
Source organism: Telmatherina bonti (assembly GCF_933228915.1). Taxonomy (NCBI): domain Eukaryota; kingdom Metazoa; phylum Chordata; class Actinopteri; order Atheriniformes; family Telmatherinidae; genus Telmatherina; species Telmatherina bonti. Next base: position 302,786 of record NC_136621.1, read on the forward strand.
TTTATAGACCCGTACGTAGCAACGCTGCCTCCAGACGGCGGCCGTACGGAAACCAGGAAAACCTTCCTGGTTTCTACAGCAGCACGTCCCACGCCTGTTTCCTCCATAAATCAGGATCAACAGTAAATTTAACACGGTGAGGAAACATCTGGCCACGCCCACATGTTGGCCATAAAAGGTCAGGCCGACGCCCTGATAAATATTAATCCATCTCATTTCCATGAAAGTTCTGCAGGAAAAAAGCCAAAAAGAGGAATTTTCTGGGAAATGAGGAAGAAATTCTAACAGATAAAGCTGTAAAATGTAAAAGTATTTTATCTGGTGGAGACAGGATGGACATCAGCACCAGCAGAAAGACAGAGGAGGTCAGCAGGGGACAGATGCTGTCAGCGTCTCATCAGACCACCGGACTTATCCAGAAAGGACAAATAAAGTGGTCAGACAATAAAATGTAGGGAGAAAGTGCATCTTGGTCCACAGGAGGAGGAAGGGGGGGGGGGGGCTACAGCAGTTTGGTTCCAACATGATGGTTGGAGGTCGGGGACAACAGCGCTGGTCGCAGCTGAACGGGACACGTTACCATTTAGTAGCATGTTATGTAGCGTCTCCACTATCTGCACACATCTGCAGCTGTACAACAGGTTTCCTCCTGGGCATGGAGGCACCTCCACCTGCCTCCATCTGCCCGATGGCCGCTACACCACGTCTGGCTGTGGAGAACATCGTTCTGTTCCTCTGCTCTGGGTTGGGAAAAGGAGCGGACCCGACCTGTCAGTCCCTTCCCTTTGGAAGGTGCCGGACTGGAGTCCAGAGTCTCCATGTTCCATGTCCACCAGCAGGGACAGATAAGCCACATTGGGGAGCATTTTATATCCAACCATCACTTCATGTTCTGTATCTGCAGGTGGAGGAAACACCTGAGCAGCCTGATGATGGGCTGTTGTCATGGCGACCGCCTCCTTTTACCTGCAGGTCTTCATGTAGAGCTTTATTAGTACGGCAGCTTCTGTACGACTTATTAACTGTGTGATGTGGCTTTTCTAACATGTAGAACTGCTTGGTTTCAGAACATTTTACTGCTGGACGTTTTACGTGCTGGAGGAACTTTTTCTCTTCTTCTGCAGATGCTGTTAATGTCCAACATTCTGGGGGAAAGTTTACGTTTCATTTGGAACAAATGGCTCAGATTTCTTTTTATTTCCTGCCTTTGGTGTCGCCGTTTCCCGTTTCTCCAGATGTTGTCGTACGCCGGGGTCAGAGTTGGTGTGGAGGTCGGGACGTTTCACCGCCAAGTCCTGCTTTTAGAAACCCCAGAAGTGGACTAGAAGTCCGTACAGCCATTTATTTTGGAAAGATATATAAATGAGGCCCCTGGTCTTCAAGGTCCATTATCCTGCAAGGGTTAGATGTTTCCCTGCTGCAACACACCTGAATCAAATTAAGTGCATCTCTGAAACAATGAATGTCTGCTGGAAGGTGGGCCTTGAGGACCGGAGCTGTAGATCTCTGCTTGACAGCATATAGCAGTGTGAAAGAGGAGAGCTCAGAACCACATAGATAGAAATAATCCTAATTTTCTCTCTGATGCTGTTATTTCTTGCAGAATAGATCACTGTAACTCCCTGCTGGTCTTCCTAAGAAGAGTAGTTCCAGTTTACAGTTATGTCACAACTCAAGTTCTGATGAGGACCAGAGGATGGGAACACATTCCACCAGTTTTAAAGTCGCTGCATTGGCTCCCCGTGCATTTCAGGATTGATTTTAAGGTTCTAATAGTTTACAAATCTCTTAATGGTCTTGGGCTTTCTTATTTATCTAAATTTATTTGGAATTATAAGCCCTTGTGAAAGCTGAGGTCTTCTGGTACCGGCCTTTTAAAAATACCAAATATTAGAGCTAAAACGTACAGCGAGACCTCATTCCAGTTTTATAGCGTCGCCTTTGGACCAGCCTGCCAGACGACCTCAGGCCCAAAGAGTCTGGAGATGTTTTTACAAAGAAGCTTATTTATTTACTTGTTTACTGTACAGTCCCCTGGTTTCCAAATTACAATAAAAAATCAGTCCTTAGAAGACTTTCCTTCTCATATTTAAAGACGTTTTGTCTCTTCAGTCGGACCTTCGAGGGATTTTTCAGTTTTAATCTATAAGAGCTGGAAGTACAGCAAAACTGCCTTCAAATTCTGTATTTTACAACCGTTTACTTCAGAATATTCAGATTAAGCTTAAATATGACTATAAAACTCAAGAAGCTTTTTAAAAAGTCCCCGGCAGAAGGTTGAAAGCAAACTGACTGTGTGGTTTTTCTTTTTTTTTTTTTTACCTGGAAACGGTGGAAGTCTGCAGGCTTGAAGTCGTTGGGAGAACATCCACACCAGTCCACGATGTGCTTGTACTGACACTTACATCCCAGTTTCCGGTTCCAGTTGGTAATGCGCAGGTTGTTATCCACCATGCTCTCGCAGAAGGCACTGTTCTCCAGCACAGTGTGGAAGAAGGACTAGGAAAAGGGAAATTGGAACAAGTATGGAGTGGGGCCGGGGGTGGGGGGGGGGGTGGGGTGGGGGGGGGGGGGTGGGTAGTGCAGTGCAGTTTTAATGCTAGCAGAGTCGAGTTGCACCTTATTAAGTCTTTACTTGTCTGCCGTTCAGGTGCTTCACAGACATAAAAACACCCCAGTAAATACAGTTATATTAACGGTGCAGGTAGGTACAAGCAGTACATATCTGTTTGAACTTCAGAAAGGTGTGTGTGTGTGTGTTACCTCAGCAGGCAGCAGAGTGTAAGTATAAAAGCGCTTCATGTTGATGACCAGATCATCCTTGGAGTTGATCACATATTCAATAAACATGCGGTTGAGAAGAAACCAGTCGGATCCACCATCCACGGAGATGCCTTCTGGGATTTTTCGGTCTCCCAGTCTCCACATGTGGGTGTCACACTCATAGAACAGACGATCTAGACCCTGTTTACGAATAAACCTGGTAAACACAAACAGAGTTTCATACATCACTGTATGCAAATCAGGATTTCTAGCTTTCCCCAAAGCTCAGTCTTTCTCCTCTTGTACTGTAAATACAGCGAAGCTTCACTTCTAAGCAAAGAAAACACAACTAGATGTAGCTTGTTATGAAATCTTGATGAACTATTGAAGCTCAGGCTGATTAAACACAATACTGTCCAAAGTGCAGTACGAGTAGCCGCCAGCATGCAGAATGGCTGGTGCTACTCCTGTGAACAGATCGGGTGTTAGATAGGAGTCAAATTCAGGTCAGCTAGGTCCGCCTGTTCCCTCTGAGGACACAAAGTACAACCTCTATAGTTAAATGGTTTTATGCACTGAGTAAGGTCATGAATACGACCGCAGAGAACAACAGAAGGTGCATTAAGCTGTTGCTTATTTTTAGTTTTAAGCCTAAAAAAGATGCAGTGCATCATGATGTTCTGTTGTAGCTTGCTTAGATCAGGGGTCTGCAACATTTACTCATTTCAGAGACATTTTTACCATGGAAGTCCAGGGCGGGGGCTGCGGTAACAGAAATGTTTTCCACCGGTGACTGTTTTTAAACGGCGATGAAAAAATTCTGAAGGCTATGTGTCATTTCGACAGACTGTAATTCGCAGCCACGACCACTTGGTGGCGAGTGAGCCTATTAATTAGCTTTTGTCTGTCTTCACTCAGAGAAGTGTGTCGCCAGCTGAGTATCTGAAGCTCTTCGAAAAGCCGGTACGGGTGGTAAAAGCTCGGAGCCATGAGAAGACGTTTAATCAGGGCCAAGTCCAATGGGACCATGATGGGACCACGATGGGACCAGATTGGGACCACGTTGGGACCACGATTGGACCACGATGGGACCATGTTGGGACCAGATTGGGACCACGTTGGGACCAGATTGGACCACGATGGGACCACGGTGGGACCAGATTGGGACCAGATTGGGACCAGATTGGGACCACGTTGGGACCACGATTGGACCACGATGGGACCATGTTGGGACCAGATTGGGACCACGTTGGGACCACGATTGGACCACGATTGGACCACGATGGGACCACGTTGGGACCAGATTGGGACCATGATGGGACCACGGTGGGACCAGATTGGGACCACGTTGGGACCAGATTGGGACCAGATTGGGACCACGTTGGGACCACGATTGGACCACGATTGGACCACGATGGGACCATGATGGGACCATGTTGGGACCAGATTGGGACCATGATGGGACCACGGTGGGACCAGATTGGGACCACGTTGGGACCATGTTGGGACCACGATTGGACCACGATGGGACCACGTTGGGACCAGATTGGGACCATGATGGGACCACGGTGGGACCAGATTGGGACCAGATTGGGACCATGTTGGGACCAGATTGGGACCACGATGGGACCACATTGGGACCAGATTGGGACCATGTTGGGACCACGATTGGACCACGATTGGACCACGATGGGACCACGTTGGGACCAGATTGGGACCATGATGGGACCACGGTGGGACCACATTGGGACCAGATTGGGACCATGTTGGGACCACGGTGGGACCAGATTGGGACCAGATTGGGACCATGTTGGGACCAGATTGGGACCACGATGGGACCACATTGGGACCAGATTGGGACCATGTTGGGACCACGATTGGACCACGATTGGACCACGATGGGACCACGTTGGGACCAGATTGGGACCATGATGGGACCACGGTGGGACCACATTGGGACCAGATTGGGACCATGTTGGGACCACGATTGGACCACGATTGGACCACGATGGGACCACGTTGGGACCAGATTGGGACCATGATGGGACCACGGTGGGACCAGATTGGGACCACGTTGGGACCATGTTGGGACCAGATTGGGACCACGATGGGACCACGATTGGACCACGATTGGACCACGATGGGACCACGTTGGGACCAGATTGGGACCATGATGGGACCACGGTGGGACCACATTGGGACCAGATTGGGACCATGTTGGGTCCACGATTGGACCACGATGGGACCACGTTGGGACCAGATTGGGACCATGATGGGACCACGGTGGGACCAGATTGGGACCACGTTGGGACCAGATTGGGACCACGATGGGACCACGATGGGACCACGTTGGGACCAGATTGGGACCAGATTGGGACCACGATGGGACCATGGTGGGACCACGATAGGACCAGATTGGGACCACATTGGGACCAGATTGGGACCACGATGGGACCAGATTGGGACCACGTTGGGACCAGATTGGGACCACGTTGGGACCAGATTGGGACCACGATGGGACCAGATTGGGACCACGTTGGGACCAGATTGGGACCACGATGGGACCACGATGGGACCACGGTGGGACCCTGATGGGACCACGTTGGGACCAGATTGGGACCAGATTGGGACCACGATGGGACCAGATTGGGACCACGTTGGGACCAGATTGGGACCACGATGGGACCATGGTGGGACCCTGATGGGACCACGTTGGGACCACGATGGGACCACGATGGGACCACGTTGCGACCATGTTGGGACCACTATGGGACCACATTGAGACCACGTTGGGACCACGTTGGGACCCTGATGGGACCACATTAGGACCCTGATGGGACCACGTTGGGTCAGATTGGGACCACAATGGGAGCACATTGAGACCACGTTGGGACCACGTTGAGACCACGTTGGGACCATGTTGGGACCACAATGGGACCACGTTGGGACCATGTTGGGACCACGTTGAGACCACGTTGAGACCACGTTGGGACCACGATGGGACCACGTTGGGACCACAATGGGACCACGTTGAGACCACGTTGGGACCACGTTGAGACCACGATGGGACCACGTTGCGACCATGTTGGGACCACTATGGGACCACATTGAGACCACGTTGGGACCACGTTGAGACCACGTTGGGACCACGATGGGACCACGATGGGACCACGTTGCGACCATGTTGGGACCACTATGGGACCACATTGAGACCACGTTGGGACCACGTTGAGACCACGTTGGGACCACGATGGGACCACTGCGGAACGCTGTGCATCCTGGCATGAAATGCGGCTCCTCGTTATTAATTCCTTACATGTTGGACCCTGTCTGTTTGCTGTGTTTCATGATTTGAAGGGATTTATGTCATCATAACAGTTTAACACCACTAATAAAATAATTTATTGAATGGTCACTGAACACTCTTTAAAAAAGTGACATAAAAAACACATAAAGCTTTAAACATTTTTATGTAGGAAATGCATATGTTTTAAAAACAAACTTTTCCCTACATTTCTTTCTGTGTGTATTTATTAACTTCTCATCCACTGAAAATATGTTTTTAACGGCCATATATGCTATTTATGTTGGCCGATGCAGTATATAAATAAATGATCCTGCTCTCCTGATGATGTCTCCTTGGATGTCGGACAGTCCACCATGAACGTGACTGAACCGTCGCTGACACGTTGTACTGTTTAGCTTGGAAACATCTGCAGCCGCGTCTCTTCGCGTCTGATTGACAGCGTCTTGATTTTGAAGACGTAGAGTAAGCCGACCAGGTGCGGTAGACACTTTTAAAAGCTGCAGGTCTTCTGGTCACCGCAGTAATGTAGGCAACCACGACTGTCCATCATGCAGGTGCAGAGGGAAGGGGGCGGGGCCTGAAAAGACATTTTTGCTGGCTGTTGTATTTTCTGGGTTTTATTTTGTTCATTGTTTTTCGACTGTGTGTGTGTGTGTGTGACCGATGTGTAGGCTGTTGGAACAAAGTGCATCTCGTATTGGTCCAATCCGGGACGCAGCGCTTGTCTGTCAACTAAAGGACGATTCCATATTTTATGTGACTCTGCACACACCTGAACGCTGCTGAAACTTCTGCTTTATAGACCTTCTGACACTTAGATCAGCTCCAGTTACACAGACATGAATCTGTTTTTGTTTTTGTTTTGGAGCAGCAGAGCAGCTGCTTTCACCTGAAGCAGTAATACAACGACATCAATGTACCGCAGAGACAGACTCAGGCGTCTGTGGTGGACATCACTTTCCCCTGTGTGTGTGTGTGTGTGTGTGTGTGTGTGTGTGTGTGTGTGTGTGTGATGACTGGTTTGCCACCAGGGTGTGATGGTGCAGAAAGCAGGGTGGTGTCGCGCCGGCCTCATGATGTTGTTGCTGTGCTGGCAGACGTGGACGCAGGCTGAAGGTGATGAGTGTGTGTGTGTGTGTGTGTGTGTGTGTGTAGGAGGCACATAGACGGCGGGAGAAAGTGCTGCATCTTACCTTGCATTATCCCGGCCGTGGGACTTAATGAAGTTCATGTGTCTGTATTTGGACAGGAAAGCCACCAGCTGCTCGTTGCTCCTGAAAAGACGGAGAAATGGAGTCAGAGCACCTGGCCAGGTCTGGTCTGCAGTTCCAGATAGAATGACGTTAGGAGGACAGTTGATGGTTCATCGTTGACAAAACAGTTGTTTTAGAGTGTTTTAGAATATTAACGACACTGAAAGCAAATGTGTGAAACGCACTGAGAGGAACCTCATGTGGTTCTGGAGCTGTCGTCGTCTGCTCAGATTAAATCTCTGCTTTCTGTGGAATGAAGCTGTTCTTTCATTAACGTGTTGATGCAGAAAAAGTCCATTTGCTGTGATCTCCGTGAGAGAAGTCGATGTTGGGAATGTAGGCACGTTGTTACCGCCAAGAAACTGAAGCCACAGCGAACATTTTAGTTTCTGTTTAGAGCAGAGGTGGCCTGCTCTGGTCCTCCTGCTGCAACCCATCCGGCATCGGTTGGTTAGCCTTCTGCAAACCAGTGTGTGTCCGCCGGCAGACAAGAAGAAAAAGTCCTTCCATCCCATTAATGGCTGATCGGGACCAGAACGGATGTGTGTGAACGACAGAGGCGGAAGAATCAATGAGAGAAGTTTGTGTTTCAGCGAAGCGTCTCCATCTCATCCTGAAGCAAGCAGCTGCCGAGGCGGCCAGGTCAGGTTTAGTACATCGCTTTCAGCAAATCACAAGCTCATTACTGTGGAATTTCCTCTTTACTGTTAGATGAGCTTCATGTTTGTCTGTTTTAGGGACTGCAGATGGAAGCAGCTTCTCTTCTGCCATCAATGCTGCTGAACATGTTCATTAAGCTGAACTACCAGGCCTGCAGAGCAGAGTTTCCACCTGCAGTAGGAAGGAGAGCGCGAGCTAAACATGTAAAACAACCTTTTTATTTCATTACAGGAGGTTAAAATCTTGTTTGGAGGCGATTGGCTGTTTGTAACGATCACATATACCAGACCTGACAGCTCGCTGCACTGAGGCGGAAACAGCGCTAGTCTGATCTCCAGAACAAGCAGCTGATCCATTTTCCTCCATAAGGGTCTGGAAACATTCCTCTGTCCTTCGTGGGTCCTCTTCTTTCAGCTCCGCTTCGCAGACATGGACGATGTCCACGCTGCCGATGCCAGTAAATTCACATCACACACACTCTCAGTTTTTATGGAGAAGATCAGCAGGAGAAGCTCACAAAAATGTCTGAGTGTGTTTATTCTTCCAGAACTTAAAGGGTTCCTATGATGGTATTTGGAGTTTTCTGAGCTTTCTACAGTGTTACAGTGTTGAATCCTCATCAGACATGTGAACGACACAGTTTTTTATCACCTAAACGCATGTTTGAGTTTGAGTTTGAGTTCCAGCACGCTCTCCGTTCGGTTTCCATGGTGACGAAAATGAGTCGTTTTAGAGAGTTTTTCTATGTGGAAATCCTTGTGACGTCCCGGGGGATAAGGTTGGGTGATTGGTTACCTTCTACTGGTTAACAAGGGCATGTACAAATACATCAGAAAACGTGGGATAAAGTTATTTCCAACGATGGCTGGTGAGTTTACCAAAGAGAGACATCCTGCTGCATTCGTTGCTGTGGGTTGCTGTTTTCCACTTCGTTTTCAGGCTCTGATTCAGGTTCCAACATGTAGGGCTGGATGCTATGTGTTGACATTGTATTTTGTTTTCTTATTGAGTTCATATGAGCCTAATCCTTCTGTTTATGAGACGTTACAATGACGGTGAAAGCAGGTGCGGTGCGCGCTCCCGATGTAGTGCAGTGGCGGGAGGCGGGGCTTAATGCGGAAGAGTCTCAATCCACTCGTTTTGCCCGCAGGCTGATCTGACAGCCTACGGAGAGGGTCGGTCTGAAGTAAATAAAGCCATTGGTGACAATAACTCCATCAATCCCAGCCCTTCTGGTCTCAGAAATAAAAATAAATTAGCCTGAAATGCACAGAATAGTTCCACTTTAACCTGTGTTCTTTGCTCCTCCAAGTGAGGACGTGGGACAGAGCTGTAAAGGGTTAATATAATGTCTGTGGAAAGAACAGCATCCAGAGAAAAAGAGAGAATAGAGAGGGAGAATACTATCATCATATGTCAGCCATAACATGCAATATGTTTCCCGTCATGTTTCCACATCATAACTGCTAATCTGCATCCTGGACGACAGCTAGCTTCCAAACGAGCTGCGATGCAACAAAAGAAATGAGAAAATCTTCACATTTCAGGCACAGAGCAGCTCCTCCCTCCTGCTGATGGACAGAAAACAGCTTTAAACTGACAAACTCTGCATAAATGTGGAAGAACTTGAAGTTCTTCACCTATCGATTAAAGGCTACAGTTGCTCCAAGCATCAGCTGGCGAGGCCCTCCAAGCTGTTCCACATAATTCGGATTTTACAAAAGAAGGTGCTGTGTGATTCTGATGAAGGACTTCATGCTGCTGTGACACTGCGGAGCCGTCTACTTCCTGGCAGACGGGCGAAAAGCTCTGCAGGCTACGCTCCAGTCAATGGCTCCAACATTTCATGATGGCAGCTCGTCTTTCTGAAAGAGCAGCGAGGCTCCAGGATCAGCGTGGGGAGGGACAAGTGCATATTTATGTCATTTTCTCTTGAAGGAGCCATTTCACAGCCTGGGGGGCTTATCTGAGGCGGTCCTGAGCCATAAAGTCAAAGTGATGATGTGTCGTCCGACACATGCAGGCCTCGGTCGCTCCAGCAGCATAAACACACACACACACACACACACACACACACACACACAGTGTGTATCCGCTGCTACGCACACTGACTATACAATACACAGTGTTCAGAGACACACTAATGCCTGTAGGCACACACAGACACACACACACACACACACACACACAGAAAGAGGGAAATTCATGTCAGGCTCCAGATTTGCCACCTGAGTGGTCACCCCATCCACTCGGTCTAGTTTGCTTACTGTCAGCCCTGTGGCTGTTCGCATCAACACACACACACACACACACTGCTGGGAGTTTTACTTAAACACACTAAAAAATGTTCAACTTTTCAGCATCAGAGGCAATCAGCTAAATAATTTAGCCTTTTTAATCCACTCTTATGGCCTTAATTTGCATATTTATGTCACAGATTTTCATTCCAGGAGTGAAAACTGGAAAACTTCAGGCTGCAACAGAATAACATGAGACTGATTATATGTCTGTTCCAAGAAGGTCTGGAACTAATTCATCTGGAAGCATTAAGTCCTGAATGCAGAGAATTACGGGCAGGTAGCGAGCACCAAGATCAGACCTCAGAAAACGGCTTCAAAGGAAGGAAAAGAGCTAAAAGCAACCAGTCTGCTACAGAAAGGCTCGGAAAGAGGTCTGAGCAATCATGTAACTCATCCTCTGGCCCCGTTTGGACACAAACACACACATGGTATATCTGGACACACAGCCCCTCTGCTGGTGTGGGGGGCTCTGCTGTTGCCTTTCAGAGCCATCCATGCGGCAGGACAGACATTATCAGGGAATTAGAGGGGAAATAATGCTTGTCTCCAGTCCCACTGATAACAGCAACGGTCAGGGCGGTACAGGGCAGGGGAGCCCCCCGCATTCCAGCCTGCATCAACACCGCCGTCACAATGGACAGGCGAGCGCTTTTCTGTGACCAAAGTTATTGCATCTTGAGGAAATAATGGTGCATGCTGGGCAGCTTTAGGCTAATGGGCTCAGTGTTCTGTGTGGAGCGGGTCATGGCGTGTAATAAAATGACAAATGAATGGAAGTTACTCGTGTGGTTGTGGGGGGCTTTGGTTCGGAGAGGGATCTGCTTGTTCCAATACATTTCTGTGCCAGTAAGTCTGACATGTTAATGCAGATGTGTTTATTTCCTTCTCTTCTCTTTCTTATTGAACCGCTTCCTAAACAGATGAAAAACTTAGATTGTCAGCTAAATAACGGCACAAAGGGTTTCAGTTTCTTGCTTGAAGACAGTTGGACGGCATCAGCGCTCACTTTTATCGGGACTTGAACCCAGACTTGGTTAAATCCAAACTGCTGTTGCTCTTACTAAGCAGAGCTACAAGACTGCAGTTTGGATACTGCATGGCTAAGCAACATGCAGTTCCCCCTCATTTTCCTTCACTACCTGCTTATCTGGAGCTCCTTCACCTCTCCCTGTCATTCCTGCTCGTCGGCCCGCTCTTCTGCTCCATCAATCCTTTCTTTTCCCAACAGATGGGGTTTCAACTTCCTCTGTCAGCCCTTTTTCTCGACAGCATCACCCTCATTCAAATGAGGAGGCAACACACAGGAAGAAAGCAGGTTCTTAGCACACACACACACACACACACACACACACACACACACACACACACAAATACGTTTAATCAGGCACAAAAACAGCTTAGAAAGCATATAGGCAGGATAAACATGCTTAAATGTGCATTAAGAGGTGCTGAAACACACTGAGCTATCAAGAAGGAAAGGAATAAACTTATTCCCACACAGCATCAGTGCTAAAGTACAGACACTAGTAAACAGACAGGCTGCTAGCCAACGGCTAACAAAACTAGACTGAATGGGCTCATGAACCAAATCCACATTTAGTCCAGTAGCATCTCAGATCCAGCTGTGGAGGCAGCAGTTCTTCCACCCAGTGGCCAATCCAGCTTCGCTGGATTCAGCTGGGGGACATCTGGCTGTGCAGAAGATGACTCCTCCTTAATAGGAGGCTTTTAATTGGCTGCTTCAGAGCTACATCTACAACCCAGCAGACCTTTAACTCCCCAGAGGACAATAAACTCACACTAGTCACAAAATTTCTCTTCCAAGGCTTTTTCCATGACTTCACGTCTGGTTCACGTAGACTTTGCAGCTTTTAATGACCTTTTACAGCCTCTTACGTGGGATGTTTTTGAGAAGAGCGAGGACTTCAGGTCCTTATGGTCGACAGTAGACCTGGGAAGTCAATAGGTATAGACTCAGGGCAATTAAACGGCGATCCATTCAACATGTAACCTATTCAATGGAGTGGGAGTAAGAAAGCAGGAATTAGGAAGAGAAAGTGTGAAAGAAGCAACGGTTCTACTTTACTGATCTGTTTGGCTTGAAGTGACCGTATTTAAAGCTTGCTGTTGACCACAGGAGCTCAGGACGGGGGTGCATCGGATTTCTCCCATTATTACTGAGAGCAGCTTGATATTAAGACACTTTTTTAACCCAGATCTTAGATGCTTGACCCTGATAATCCCAGTTCATACAGGCCTCTCCTCCCTTTCAGGACCATACTGAGAGATGAGATCATCGTCCGTTACCTGATGGGGTAGTCGGCGGCGCTGAGATTGATGAAGAAATCCCAGCTCCAGTCTCTCATGGCCAGCAGGTCGGCCATGCTGTGCAAATACATGGTCAGCAAACTGGCTCCGCCCCAGATGGTGGCCATGCGCCAGGGAGTCACCCTGACGTTGGGATACTGGGAGGCCAAGGCCTGAGTCTGCCTGTACAGGTAGTTAGAGCGCTGAAAGAAAGAAGATTGGAACACATCATGTCTTTACAAGCTGCATTTTAACTTCATATTATACATGAATAAAAAAACAAATCTTCCTTTACAATTACAAGGCAGACCAGCCAACCTGGTACTGTAGGTTGTTTTTATGATCTTGCTCTTACCTGGTCAACGTGTATGTAGTAAAAGTGTGAAGTGTGGTAGATGGCTTTAAAGAGGCGCTGGAACTGGCGTGAGGCTCGTCCATGGATCACTAAGACAAACACTATTCTCACTGGGTTAGATGGAAACCTCTCCACTGAATCCTCGTCCCACTGGACGTTCACATTGGCTTTACCTACACAGGTATGCAAAGCAAAGTTAATACACTGAATGCACCGGAGTGTAACACTGTCTACATACTTGCCCAGAATATTTTTAAGGGTTATTTGCAAGTTTACCAACTAAAAAAAAACAGTTTCAATGGAAATTAAGAGTCTGGATGTGGGGCTGTTTTCCAGGTAAGCAGAATGATTACAGTTAATCATGATTATTCTCGATCAAATTATAGTGTGAGAGCCATTGGATTCAGGATAAAGAATCCATCAGGAGACACTTCATTCCAGGAGTTTCACCTTTTAGAGTTGCAGCCTGGAGAAATGCTTGTTTCATGAAAAGTTTTTTTCAAATATTTCAAAGTTACCCAAACTATTTTATATACGGTATACTAAAATCAAAGTGCACTGGCTTAAGTTTAAATAATGAAATGTAGAGATTTGCATGTGTTAAATGTGTTAGACAGTCATTAGCAGCTGGTTGGTTCATGGAAATAAACCTTTCTGTATTTATAAACTGCAGAAGTGAAAAGCATGAATGAATGCTTTTATTTCTGTTTAAATCTAAAAGTAAAATCCTAGTTTTACAAAAAAATTAATCAGTCAGCAGCTGAAAAAGGAATAGGCTGAAGCCTTTCCAATGCCGTCATTGAAATAATTCACAAAGAAATGTTAGTACTGATACATCACAAAAGAAAAAAAAATCAATCAAATTTCATTATATCCTTTTATAATATTAGATTTTAAAGTCTTCTTGAAAACTAACAAATTACACATCTTTATGTCACTGCATAGGCCATTCCATATTTTTGCACCCAAAACAGACACACATCTGTACTTGAAATTAGTTCTTGCTTTATAAATTAAAAAAAAAAAATAGTCAAGTTGTATATCTCCTGCTTTAGCTTCAAGATTGTTTTAATAGAAACAGCATCACGTGGACATTGGGGCCAGTGCCTCTGGACTGGCAGACTGGGGTGGTGGTCCCCCTTTTGAAGAAGAGTGACCTGAAGGTGTGCTCACACTCTGTCAGGTAGTCGAAATCTAGGATTGAGGAGGAGCAGTGTGGTTTTCGTCCTGGTCGTGGAACAGTGGACCAGCTCTATACCCTCTTTGGGGTCCTGGAGGGGGCATGGGAGTTTGCCCAACCAGTCTACATGTGCTTTGTGGATTTGGAGAGGGCGTTCGACCGTGTCCCCCGGAGGCTCCTGTGGGGGGTACTCTGGGAGTATGGGGTACCGGACCCCCTTGTATGAGCTGACTGTTCACTGTACGACAGGTACAGGACAGGACTCTGCCAAGGCTGCCCTTTATCATCAATTCTGTTCATAACTTTTATGGACCAAATTTCTAGGCGCAGCCGAGGTGTTGAGGGGATCCGGTTTGGTGACCTCAGGATTGGGTCTCTGTTTTTTCCAGTTTTTGCTTCATTTGTGGCCGAGTGTGGAGCGGCTGGGATGAGAATCAGCACCTCCAAATCTGAGACCATGGTCCTCAGCCGGAATAGGGTGGATTGCCCTCTCCGGGTCGGGGGTCAGGTCCTGCCTCAAGTGGAGGAGTTTAAATATCTCGGGGTCTTGTTCACGAGTGAGGGAAGGATGGAGCGCGAGATCGACAGACGGATCGGTGCAGCGTCTGCAGTAACGCGGACTCTGCGTCGGTCTGTCGTGGTGAAGAAGGAGCTGAGCCAGAAGGCGAAGCTCTCGATTTATCAGTCGATCTACGTTCCTACCCTCACCTATGGTCATGAGCTGTGGGTCGTGACCGAAAGAACCAGATCTCGTATACAGACGGCTGAAATGAGTTTCCTCCGCAGGGTGGCCGGGCTCTCCCTTAGAGATAGGGTGAGGAGCTCGGTCATCCAGGAGGAGATCAGAGTAGGATGCCTCCTGGACCTCCCTGGTGAGGTGTTCCAGGCACGTCCCTCTGGGAGGAGACCCCGGGGAAGACCCAGGACACGCTGGAGGGATTATATCTCTCGGCTGGCCTGGGAACGCCTCGGGATCAGAGTTGGCAAATGTGGCTGGGGAGAGGGAAGTCTGGGCCTCCCTGCTTAGGCTGCTGCCCCCGCGACCCGACCCCGGATAAGCGGCAGAAGATGGATGGATGGATGGAATTTCTGTTTTACAAATTTTAGGTGAGGCTTCCAACAAAAGCAGAATGAAACTGAATAATTTCATTAAGCATGGAGCTAAAAAGCCCAATGAACATGTAACACTGAACATATGCATTGTCGTTGTACATGAAGGGATTTGTTTTCTGAAGAACTTCATGGAGTCTTATGGCTACCCTTTGAATTTAGAGAGTATCTTTATTTTCCATGTATAAATATATGACATCTCCAGTGTCATTAGATGTCACATTGCACAATGATGTGGCGTTCACTGAGCTGTCTTCCTGTCCTCTCCACATCCAGATTGAGGCAGATGGTACCTTCCCTGAGCCGAGTTTGCAGATTTTCCATCCTGTTAAAAGGGAGTTTTTAGTCATTTCAGCTCCTGTGCATGCTGAGGATGGACGACTGTATCCTGTTGGTTGTCCTCAACCAGGCTAGTTCTTATAAAATCTTTGTATGACATTAGAAACTTGACAAATAATGATTTTTTTTTTTTTTTTTTTAACTGGATCACAAAAATCGATTTTATTGTAAAGTGCTTTGTCTAACTTTAATTAAAGTTGAATTGAATTGTGCTTTCTGGGGTAATTACAGTCGGTGAGAGAATCTTTGTTTTTGAAGTGCCTCAGTGATGATGAGCGTCAGGGTTAGGATAATTGAGGATCACTGCCAACACCAGACCTGTTTTAACCTGCTAGTTTTATAGTTTACTGGATACAGATGAGATTGTTGGCTACACAGAGCCAGATTTACTGTATGCAGGTTCTTATTTGCGTTTTTGCTACAGGTGGGACTTAATTACAACGAGCCATTTTAACGATGCTGAAAATAATGCATTTAATAGCAGTTTGGATACCAAAATCTTGCACCATTTTCAGGTGTTTGTGGACACTTTTGGAGAGTAAATAGAAAGCCTGAATCCTTTACTTCACATGAATTCCAGCCAGTTCATATAAACAGCCTAGTTAAGGAAAATCAACAGATTGCATGGATTCTGGACTTGGATACAGTCCCCCATCCTGAGCTGCATGAGGTGACAAAGCAGAAGATGTTCAGTAGCCACTGGCTGATCATACCTTGGCTTACCGTCAGATATTAATCCGTATCAGTGAAGAGTGTAGACGGATGTGAAAAGTCAAAGTTTAGAGACTAAATTCAAGAATAGCTGCAGCTGTTACCTAAAATGACTTTTTTAACTTTTGGCTGCTAGAGCTCGGGTTTGCACTTTTAATGTCTGTCATTATTTGATTCAGTCATCCACTAAAATCCATTAAAAAAAATCAATCAAGAATAATTAATGACAAAGCTTCTAATCAATTTGATGAGTTTTTTAAAAATTGGGTTTTTACCCTGATTTTTTTCCTTGATACTGGTAAGAATCGTCTGAGTTTGGGATTACACTTTCAGAGAACCATCACACTGGAGTATCACTGCGTCCACAACGTTACAGAGGATGTCACCAGGGCCGAAGGGTCCACAAGGATGATACTTCCAGGCAGCTAACTAAAGCCTTGTAAAAGAGAAAACTATTTAGGCCACCGCTTCTCAGCACTTACCAGGTCCATGACAAACACACCAGCAAACCAAAGTTACAGATTGCAGCCAAGCAGTGTCTCTGTGACTGGTGCATTGTGCTGACAACTGGCTCCAACCATCCATACGGGACTTGTCTATAGAGTTAGCAGGCCGCAGCTACAGCAGGGGCAGCATGTCCGTTAAACGAAGAGGAGTGCGGATATCTACACCACTTACAGCTGGTGCAACAAGGCAGAGACTGCGGATGTTCCCCAGACTTGGAATGTCTGACTGCCAGATGAAGAGCAGTCTACCTACTGCATGTAGCTTGATGCCACTGACACTCTTATGACTTTCAGATTTTATGTACTTGGTGAGTGCTTTAATAATACAGGTTTAGCTATGTGGTTATGAGTGATTACAACTGAGAAGGCCCATATATATTTTTGCGTAACCCAGACTTTACATGGTCAGAATGTTGTACTACAAGAAGTATTTACAAAAAGAAAGTAAGAGCCAAGTTGTTTGATGGTTGATTTGGCCCTCAAGATAAAAAGAAAAAGGGAAAACCGAAAAGCCCTAAGTCATACTTCCGCTTCTTATGACTGAGTTGGAAGAAATTCAACTATTTTAACCACAAAATCCTGACTAGCTTTCCTCCCACAGACAGAAACACATAAACACTATGTGCAATGCCACAGGGCCCCTCAGGGTGGAGAGTGTTTTGACAATAAGCCATCATTCCTCTCAGGCATAAATCCCAGAAGATGCCCTGAATTTGGGAAGAAAAAAGAGGGACAACAATAAGAATGGAGGCACACCCGCCCTGGTCGTGGTCTGCCAGGCCACTGTCAAGTGAAACAATTCCAACAATCTCTGGCAAGTCACTGAAACCCTCACTTCGCTTCATTGTGTGGGTTTGGAACGCCCATAACCACCAAACACATATAAACTTACAAAAACAATTACATAAGTGTGCTGGGAGGACTTCTATAATTATTTAATAAAAGAGAAATGAAGCAGTTCTGCAAGTCAGCCAACATTATCCGTAACTGTTGGTCTTTAAATCTTCAACCATTACAGCAAACACATAGATGCAGCTTATGAAAAATATTTGTCCACAAAACATTCCAAAGGGAGATTAGTGATTATATATTGGGCTTCAGTTCCCAGGAGCCCATCGAACTGCAGTCCCTGGGGTGAATTCCGCCCATCTCTTCTGCTACCGAGGTCCTGAAAGTACTCTGAATTTAAAGGCAAGTGTCTGTCAAGTGTTGGCTTTGTGAGATGAGCACAGAAAGTCTGGATCATACAGGTCGAATCATTGTATTCATTCTAATTCTAATTATTATCTGCCAATAATTAGAATCATTATCTATGATAATGATTCTAATTATCATTCTAATCATTCTAATTTAGGAGCAGGTAACTGATGAGACTTTGTCTAAAGGCCGACCACAAGGGTGAGGTTGATGACACGCTCCCCTGGCTCCAATTGACCACCTCTTGTTACTCATTCACACTTAGATCTTTCTGTGTGTGTGTGTGTGTGTGTGTGTGTGTGTGTGTGTGTGTGTGTGTGTGACAGCTTCAAGGGAAATCTGCTGTGGCCTGCATTAGATTGAACAGTAATTGGTGGCCAGCTAAGGTTCCCAGGCTTGCTTCGCACACAGCTAATTGGCCAGTCACTTCACAAACCACTTTGAGTGTGTGTGCAATGCTAGCTGGCTGAACTAATGAGAGTGTGTGAATGAGATCAAATTTCATTGTCATTTTTGTCAAACTGTTCATGTGCAGAAGCGGTTTGAGCCGATGACGTACCATAATAAAAAAAGCATCACTAAGGAAAAACTGGGCTTTCTTCAACTGAACACTCATCATCTGGAGCAGTCATCATACATCATCCTCCAACTCACAGACTTGAACAGCTCATCTGCTATCGACCTGCTCTTCTTCTCCATCATCTTGTAGGAGCTGATGATTTGTCACTGGTGATCAGGATTCAGCTGGTGATCGAGATTCAGCTGATTGGCGCTGGCGGAGTTCTGATCTAGCTCAAGACCCGTGAGATTCTGGTAACAACTGGCAGGTTGCCTGAATTCTGCAACGGAATGTGCCGAGCTAGCGGTGCGCAGACTTGTGTTGACCTGACCGACTGTAAGCAGGATGCCAGCCTGGCCCAAACTGCTCATCTTTCGTCGATCCCATAGCTTGTACGCAGAATTGATAACAACATGGTGAAGATGTCTGCTAGAATCGGTGGAAATGGACCCCCCCATTCGGCTGTCTGGAGCTGCCAGCCTGAGACCTGCTATGGACTCAAGGCCGAGGAAAAATTATTTTCCTTGCCTGGAACCCAAACAACAATCATATCTGGATTCGGCTTCCCAGCGGCCTTGGGCCGGTGCAACCCCCCCTGAGAACGGAAGAAGTGATGTTCATAGACCCTCTGTCCCCCTCATCAACCACCCCCTTCCCCACCTGATTCACCACCTCCCTGAACTGTGTGTGTTTCCGCCTGAGTTTGTGCTTAAGTGTATGAAGTGGCTTTTTTTTTCCCTCGACCCCCTATGATACTAATGTATCTCTGTTCTTATGTGTTATAAGGCGGTGCCATAAATACCAAGAGGCACTATGACATATCACTGGGTAATAAATGGTAAACATCTCCCCAAACTGATCAAATGAGGTCCTCTCAGATTGTTAAGGAACCAACTAAAGTGTGAAGAAACATCTCATGGATGCACTGGGACAGATCATCAGTGATGTATGCTGGGTTCATCAGGTGTTTTGGGTCTCACAACATCAGACACACTCGCCCAGGCGACACAGCCGGGGTGATCAAGTTTAGGCTTGAGTCCCAGTAGTTACTCATGGACCTGCACTTTTCAGCCACTTCCACCTTAAGGCTTTCTCTGCTGCCTTGCTAGCGGATTCTCATGGTCCTATTCTTAGCAGCCCCTGTCACTTGCAGTTGGCGGAGGACTTCACCAAGTAAGTGTTTTGCAAAGCCTCTGCAGCTGACTTCTATGGCCTCACAGAATGTAGTCTAGCCCCTGCACTCCTCCACGAGTACCTGGTACTTCAAGTGTTCCTTCTCCTTGGCTTCCACCATCCTCTTTTCCCAGGGTACTGTCAGTTCTAACATGATCAGGTGTTGTGACTCATCTGAGAAGATGATTGTGTCTGGCCGAAGAGATGTTTACACGATGTGTTGAGGGAAGGTTAGCTGCTTCCACAAGTCCAACCAAAGTTGCCAGTCTGAAGCTTTGTGGAGGAGGCCTGTTGTCTTATGTGGACCTGCCCTGGGTCTATCTCCAGCTTTAATAAAGGAGATTGCCTTCCTTGTGGCACATTGGTATTTGCTCATATTAATGACTGATGATAGGCTCTCAGCGATTGCTTTAAGTACCTGGTCATGGTGCCAACAATAGCGACCATTTGCCAGGACCTTTGGAAAGCTGCTGAGGAGATGTTCTAGTGAGCCTCTTCCTGAAAAAAGTGGCATGAAGGTGTATCACTCTTTCCCCACACATGAAGGTTTGCTGGGCTTCCAGGACATCATAACCCCCCTGCACAAGGAATCTGACTTGTTGGATATCAGCCTGGATGATGTTAGACCATGTGACCATGCGTTGCAGTGTACCCTCCCTCTTACTCCATGATCCTTGCTGCCAAAGTCCTACTGCACTGCCGAAGCTTCTTCCTCCACTACAGCTTGGACTTCTTCCTGGAAAAGGTGGTGTCTGCCTTTGCCTTGGGCCTGGTTGATATGGGTTTTTGGGGGAAAAAAAACCCGTATAGGAATCCCTGAATCCCAGGAATCCAGGAATCTCTCTCTTCTGCACTGACGTGTCGATGTAATTGTTCTGAAGGAGATACTTGGGAGACCATGAAGAAGACCTTCCCTTCCACACTCAGTAGTTCTTTGAGTTCTCCTTAGGAACCCACACTCCATCCACACGTCGCCACTTGTTGGCCACCCTCCCCCTGCAAAAAAAAAAACGCCTTCAAGATCTTCCACAGGTGCTGGGGAATCTTAGGGCATCACTTCTAAACAACGTACAGAACTTCACTAGGACCTAGGGCAGATGCAGAGCGGGCTGTATTTTCGACCTCTACAACCTCCTTGATGCTGGGCTCTGACTGCTTAAACTCTGCCGTTGGTGGGACCGGGCTGATGAGTTCTTCATTAGGACCTAGTTCTTGAGCCCTGTGTGGGTCACTCAAGACTTTAAAATAAAAAAAACATTTTGCTCTGGGTCAGCATTTTTCCAGCAAACAGTAAAACATCTGCTAATGCTAATTAATATCAACATTTATTTGAAAGAAATGCAGATAATTAGTAGCAGATAAACTCATTTGAGTCCTTTCAATGTTTTTTATCTTAAATAAAGAAGATATCCTTAACAGTTATAGTGACAAGTTTGCAGTCTTTTCTTTGTTTGCTTTTAAATATTTTCATTTTTCCCACTCACGCTTCACAAGCCTTTTTTCAGTGGTATAAAAGAAACACACATATACTGACAGGTTTTAGTGGACGATGAAATAGTTTCTCTTCTTTTAATTGCAGTAAACCAAGGTAAGGAAACATCTGGCTTTCTGGTATGGAATCTATAGAACAAAATGTTGGGAGAAACCTGGGAAGCTGCTTGTGTTTCATTCCATTGTTTTTTTTTATTTATTTTGTCAAGCTGGATGCAGAACACGGGTTTGCCATTCATCTTCCAGACGCACATACAGAAACACACTGGAAATGCAGCACAGACATCTGTGGGCTGGTTTTCGATTCTGTAAACAAAATCTGATGCAGTTTCAGTCATCAATGAGCAGCACACATCAGCAGCCATGCTTTCAGCGAGCATCACCTGCACACACACATGCCTGCTCACATGTTGGAAAGGGCTGAATGCGCTATGGACAGCAGGAGAGGAGCAGAAAGCCATGACACATCCTGCCAAACTTTGTCAGACCCAGCTCATCTTATTCAAACGGTGCAGGTGACTTTAGCAGCCGTATGTTTGACCGGGCTTCAGCTCTCACGTCCTGCTTAAAGTGACAGGTTGACCAAAAGAGACAATAGAAAAAGGCTTTCCCCTGGTGGCAGGGCTGCGTTCCTGCCAAAGTGTTATGCTTTGCTTGCTCTCCTTGGTTCTTTTCTAGTATTCTGTCCTTGAGGTCTTGGTGAAATTAATAATTGTGCTAGTTTTGCATTAGTTTATTGCATGTAGGAGGAATCTGTTTGCTGCCTCTTTGCTAATGTTTTTGATGATTACATGACGAACGACACACATCAGCATGCAGCGCCTTCATTAGAAACATACGCTGTAATGTAATGGTCTTCTAGCGAGGAAGACTTGTGTAAAAGATGAAAAATAAACCATCTATAAGCTAATGGAGATGTCACATGGAGTTAGACAGATATACTCTCATCAGACTGTGAACTTTCAGACACATTGTCTGCACTGTGATATGCAAGGAACCAACTGGATTTATGTCACCAGCTGTTTTGTGTGGGTTGCTGTGGCAACAGCACAGCTGGTGTGGCGGCTTTCTAGTGCCGCAGCACTGCACAGGATCCGATCATTTACTTCACTTGTCCATGTAATGCTTACTGCTCCAGAGAGCTTGTTCATTAAAATAAAAAAATAATAAAAAACACACAGTCCAGGTTAAATTTTATATTACAAAGCCTCATTCATGGTCACCTGGTGCAACACCTGACTCAAATCAGTGGCCCATTAACACACCAAATAGAGCTTGACAGAAATTTGTAGGAGATTCAAGTTGAAATTGTGTATGTTTTACACACACACACACACACACACACACATAGACACACACCCACCCACCTCCCCACACACCCACACCCACACACACACACGTGCATAGACACACACCCACACACACAAACACACACACATACATACATACATGCATTTAATAAGAAAAATGTTGTCAGTGTTCATTTTCCTGGTACACTGTTTACACTGATGCACACTTCCTCTGAAAATGTATTACTTACACGATATACTTAGTGATTTCTCAGATTCTACTAGTGATTGGTTAAAGAAAAACCAACTATCAACAAGTTGAGCAACTTTTTCTGGTGTTACTGAAGACTTGGGGAGTAATGTGAAAGCATGTATTAGCAGCTGCTGCATAAGCCCCTCCCCCATTCAGAAGAACTCTCTAGAAGCTGCGTAAGCCCCTCCCCCGTCCAGAAGAACTCTCTAGAAGCTACGTAAGCCCCTCCCCCGTCCAGAAGAACTCTCTAGAAGCTGCGTAAGCCCCTCCCCCGTCCAGAAGAACTCTCTAGAAGATGCGTAAGCCCCTCCCCCGTCCAGAAGAACTCTCTAGAAGCTGCGTAAGCCCCTCCCCCGTCCAGAAGAACTCTCTAGAAGCTGCGTAAGCCCCTCCCCCGTCCAGAAGAACTCTCTAGAAGCTGCGTAAGCCCCTCCCCCGTCCAGAAGAACTCTCTAGAAGATGCGTAAGCCCCTCCCCCGTCCAGAAGAACTCTCTAGAAGCTGCGTAAGCCCCTCCCCTCTCCAGAAGAACTCTCTAGAAGCTGCGTAAGCCCCTCCCCCGTCCAGAAGAACTCTCTAGAAGCTGCGTAAGCCCCTCCCCTCTCCAGAAGAACTCTCTAGAAGCTGCATAAGCCCCTCCCCCGTCCAGATGAAGCCTTATCATGAAGGCAACACATGCTTTATGTATCTATATTAGCTATATTAGCCTACTATCAAAATGACTAAGTTGGCTACAAATACATAATGAGCCTTAATGATAAAATATTTATTTTCCCTGCAGCGCATCCTGTAGAGAATGACGCACCACGTGACGACTCTGTTGTACGATGCCGTCTCATGTTTAACTTCATTACTATATTAATGAGTTATGTTTCGTTGCGTTGATCAAATTAAAACAATGCAATAAAGAAATCTGATTTTTTTATTTTTAAGAATAAATAAAAACAAAAAAACAAAATGGAACGTGCATAACGTGCTCCTTATTTGGGCAACAAACAGAGCGCAATAAAACGCAGCCTGCATTTATAAAAAATAAACCAGCAGCCTTTTAAAAAAAAAGGTAAAGTATATCAAATCAAATGAACTCAGTTTGATTTCTGTCAAGCAAGTCAGTGCAAGGGTAAAACGCAGCAGCATCCTCTTCTCTTTAGACACGCAACCAACGCAGCTATCCTCCGACCTGAGCACCATTACCAAGTGTCATTCCAGATATGTACTGACAAAAATCAGAAATCATTTATAAAAACATCCACTTTGTTATTCAGTCTGTGTCTATGAAGGATGATGTTCTTACCCGTTTAATGTGACTTCTGTTGTCGGACATCACTGGTCAGCTTCTCAACATGTAAGATGTAACTTGTGTTGAATTAATGTCCTTGATTTGCTGATCGGTGATGTTGCCGCCATTTTAATGGTCCTTTCCTTCACTGTCTTAGCGGAGAGGGGCATGTCTTTGATTTTCTGTATTATCTCAGTTTTGTTTCTGAAGTCTGGAAATACGTGTCCTGATATGTTGATGACTGACTCCTTCATGTAGTCACCATCTGTGAACGGTTTTCCACGCTTTATTATCTCCCGGGTTGTAACTAAACTTGCAGCAGTAGTGGAGTTTGGAGATGCAATCCACTTCTTAAATCTATTTTTGCGCTTCTCTAATTTCTCCAGAAGTAATGCAATCGCACATGCTTTCCCTGGAAATGTCTTTCCACATGACTCTTTTTGTTATTTCACAACTTCTCGCTACAGAGCAAACATTCAGGCAATCATTCCGCATTGTTCTCCTCAGTTA
The DNA here is from genome assembly GCF_933228915.1 of Telmatherina bonti. Classification (NCBI taxonomy): domain Eukaryota; kingdom Metazoa; phylum Chordata; class Actinopteri; order Atheriniformes; family Telmatherinidae; genus Telmatherina; species Telmatherina bonti. Next base: position 327,327 of record NC_136621.1, read on the forward strand.
TTTTTCTTTTTCCCTTTGGGGCCCATGTCCCATCACACAGCCGCTGGTTTTGTTTACAACGCCACCTGCCTGGCATCCCGCGCTGCTGATAGGCTACACGTGTCGCAGGCTATGATGCAAATCTTTGACAGAAATGTTAAAATTTAATATTTATTCTACACATCTTTTACAGTGCTGGAAAACGTTAGGAATGTTTGTGTCATGTTTGTCCTCCTACAGAACTATATCATGACAAAAATATATAAATCCCTTGCCCATCTTTTTCCATTTTTTAAACATTTTTGAAAAAGCTCCAGGGAGCCACTAGGGCAGCGCTAAAGAGCCGCATGCGGCTCTAGAGCCGCGGGTTGCATAAGCCCCTCCCACGTCCAGAAAAACTTGCTAGAAGCTGCATAAGCCCCTCCCACGTCCAGAAGAACTCTCTCGAAGCTACGTAAGCCCCTCCCCCGTCCAGAAGAACTCTCTCGAAGCTACGTAAGCCCCTCCCCCATCCAGAAGAACTCTCTAGGAGCTACGTAAGCCCCTCCCACATCCAGAAGAACTCTCTAAAAGCCGCGTAAGCCCCTCCCCCGTCCAGAAGAACTCTCTAAAAGCCATGTAAGCCCCTCCCCCATCCAGAAGAACTCTCTAGAAGCCGCGTAAGCCCCTCCCCCGTCCAGAAGAACTCTCTAAAAGCCGCATAAGCCCCTCCCCCCGTCCAGAAGAACTCTCTAGAAGCTGCGTAAGCCCCTCCCCCGTCCAGAAGAACTCTCTAGAAGCCGCGTAAGCCCCTCCCCCGTCCAGAAGAACTCTCTAGAAGCCGCGTAAGCCCCTCCCCCGTCCAGAAGAACTCTCTAGAAGCCTGGTCCTTGCACCTGGATCTGCTGCTGCAGTGTGGGGTAGGTCTGTGCCCTGGTGCCTGATAGTGGCCGCAGGACCAAGATAGTTATGTATTATGTATGTATGTATATAATATATATTTATATATGATATATAGCGACTGGTTAGCTCAGTTGTAGAGCATCAACTACCTCATGATGAGTGAAAATAATGAAGCTGACATGCCAGCTCAGGAACCAGGGTGCCATGATAACAAATGGAACTGGAACATGAAGCAAATGAAACTGGACATGAGAAGCTAGTAAGGAACTGTTGGAATGTTACTGTGCAAGTAACCCTAGTGAGCGGGGCCATATGATGAGGTTGTGGGACATATGGATACTTCGATACCTACAGTCCACAATGACACCAAACACCTTGAGGAGATACAACACACTAATACTGGAAGGGGCCCACTTGGGGGAAAGCTATGGGGAAGATAACATCAACTCCCCCATTGAGACTGGGTTCCAAGCCCCAGAGACAGCGATAAGTGAGGGAATAATCAGCCTCAGAGACTGCATCATAGCTTAGATGAGAATGAGGCACCCCCAGCACCCATTGCCAAAAATTAGTGATGAACCACCAGAAAGCCTTCTAACCGAGGTGAATGCAGCAATAAGTACAATCCCTACCGCGACCATGACTGAAACCAATGAGCTGATATACAGTACAGCAACAGTGATCCTGGAGAAGCTTGGCCAACATAACATCAAGGACAAGAAGGAGGCACCATGGAAGAGGAGGTTAGAAACCAAGATCAAGGCAACTCGAAGGGAAGTTAGTCAACTGTCAGAATCCAGAAGGACCTAACCATGAAGACGGTGCCAGAGAGGTACAGCCAGATGTCCATACATCAGGGCCTGGAAACTGCCAAACAAGGACTCCAACCATTGGCTGCGCAACTGAAGAGATACACAAGAGAAGTGGAGGCCAGAAGATTAAACTGGCTTCTCTCAACTAACCCAGCTAAAGTGTACTCCCAGTGGCAGGATAATACTACACAAGCTGACCCACCAAGGCTGAAGACGGAACGATACTGGGAAGGCATATGGGAGAAGGAGGCATCACATAACAGTGAAGCACAGTGGTTAAAAGACCTCAGAGCAGACCACAGCTCCCTCCCTGAACAAGACCCAGTTACCATCATGGTGGCAGATATCCAGCCCAGACTGTCAGGTATGAAGAACTGGTCAGCGCCTGGCCCTGATATGATCCATCCGTACTGGCTAAAGAGACTGACTTCACTATATATATATATATATATATATATATATATATATATATATATATATATATATATATATATATATATATATATATATATATATATATATATATAGTGAAGTCAGCCTCTTTAGCCAGTATATATATATATATATATATATATATATATATATATATATATATATATATATATCTCCACACACACACACACACATATATATATATATATATATATATATATATATATATATATATATATATATATATATATATATATATATATATATATATATATATATATATATATATATATATATATACATGTGATGGATGCGCCACTAAAAAAACTTAAATACTTGGATAATACATAACTATCCACACACACACACACACATGTATATATATATATATATATATATATATATATATATATATATATATATATATATATATACATGTGTGTATATATATATATACTTATATTTAAGTTTTTTTAGTGGCGCATCCATCCACACACACACACGCACACACACACACACACATATATATATATATATATATATATATATATATATAATATATTATATATATATATATATATATATATATATATATATATATATATATATATATATATATATATATATATATATATATATATAATGTGTCTGTGTGGTGGCTTGATGCGCCACTAAAAAAACTTGGATTTTAATTCTTTATTCGAATTTTCAAGGGATTCATAACATTTTAAATAAATTGTGTTGTCTGCTGTGATGCTGCTTTTTGTTGCCAACGTTGCCTCAAATCTGATATGAATCCAAATGGAGCTCATTAAGCAGATCAATAAACAGGTCCGGTCTGACTGGTAACACTGGAAAGCGGCGTGTTGTCAGGATTTGTGCTCATGCAAACGTAAACTGATTCAGGGAACCACTTGAAGATCAGAAAGCTAAGCATTTCTGAAGCTGTCCTCTTCTGGAACAATCATTTAGACCATCTCTGTGGTTAGACTGACATGCTTACCTTCAAGAGGACAGTAGCGCGTAACCTTCTCCGGCATTAACTGGCCCTCCTTGTGTCTGCAGTAAACCTCAGCAATCTGCTGCCGGCAGTCTTTGCTCTTGGCTCTAGATAGGGCAGAAATGGCTTCCTTCCCACTAATTTCGCACTTGGGCGGCTGGTCATAGGTTACCTCCAGCGTCGTTGGAGTCACCTGCCTCCTTTGGGGGTGCTGATGTCTGTGTTGTGACTGGGCCAGCTGTATCTGAGAGGCATGGTAGTTCTGCCGGGGGCCTCCAGCGATGCCCTGAGCAGCAGGGTAGGAGGCGTTGCTGCCGCCTGCCAGTGACTGGTGGCCAACAGGCAGAACCTCGTTAGAACTGCGGCTCAGACTAGGCGAGTTATCCTGCCAGGCCTGCTGCTGGGCGTGGGCCTTCTCCTGCAGACCGTCCCGCTGCTTACTGTTGCTGGCTCCTACAGATTGCCGGTGCGATTGTGAACGTGCACCAAAGTTACTGTTGTCTATATTCTCAAAGTCTTTGGGAACAGAGTTCTCATTGTTGCTGTCCACTCTGCTTTTCTCCTTTGGCCGATGGGAGTAGTATCCATCCTGGACGGAGAGAGAGGACACAGGAGGAAAAAGACAAGACGGAGTAAGGGGGGGGGTGTGGGGGTTGACAACAAACAAGAAAAACAAGATCAGAATTGAGTGAGCGTGGTGCATATCAAGTGTCGGATTAACAATCGATGCGGCATGTATGAATGGCCGGCGCTGCATTGAACTGTGAGCCATGAAATGAAGAAGCACGGTACCGAGTGCGAGCGCTACAAGGTGCAACATAGCCGGAGGTGACTCAGGGCTGAGGGCAATGTCGCTCGGTGCCATCATCAGATTAGACCCGCTTTCAATTAAATTCTCTTTCAAATGGGCCCAACGCTCCGTAAACAGATTACCAAGAAGGGATGGGCCAGAATATGACTACTACCTTTACTAGTATGTGTGTGTGTTTGTACTTCAGCGCGTGTGTGTGTACATTCCTTTTTCACTGGAGACACATAAGCGTGTGAAGAAATTGTAGTGGTGTGGCATCTGACTGCAGGTCTTAGCTCTGCATGTCTGCATGTGTGAGATAGTGTCTGCTTTTTGTGCAGGTGTGTGTGTGTGTGTATACATTTGGATGTTATTTTTCCTCTATCTATCAAGTAGAAGGGCTGAAAGGAAAGCGGGGCACAGGGCACAGCAGTCGGAGGAGAAAAGCGTGGCAGATGAAGGCGTTCTACTCCCAGGAAGGGAGAACTGAAATGTTCTGTGATGCAGAAACAAAAAGTGTGGAAGTGTCGGGCAGCCAGAGTGCTGGCATACTCCGATAGTCCCAAAGAATGATCCCCTCTAAGATCTGATATGTCAAGCCAGAGTAAAAAATCTTCTGGTCCTTAACAGGTATTTAAATGAGGAATTATTATGAATATATGAAAAATGAGCCTGGATAAAGAGGGAACGAGTGAAAACTCTCATTTTATTCTACCATTCAATAGTTTGTACAAACCACCTATAGCAAGGGTTACTTCAGATCATCACTTCTTATGTGACATAATCATTGATGTGGTAGAAGCCATTATGTCGGACCAGTGCACAGGGTGGACATTAGTTTATGAATAGGTAACTTTGTATACCAGCACGGCATTAAATGGAGGTTGAGGTGTGGATTTCTGACTGCTTCTCCTGCTGCTCAGACTTAAAAACACTCTGCATCCTCTCCAGGTGGGATCGGGTCCATGCAGATGGAGAAGCAGGGAGCCTTGGGGCAGCAGTGAGCGGTATAGCTGATATGTGACGAACAAAAGAAACAGAGAAGGAGATGCAATGTGATTAATGCCCACACACACACACACACACACACACACACCGACTGCACTCCTCATTACATCTCCTTCTGAGAATGTGCTCGACTGTCACTGTTTGCTAAATGAGTATTTGGTCACTGCAACACCTTGAATCTGTTCTTTCACTGTGTTACAGATGAGCTGCTGTGCATGTCCTCTCTTTCCTAACCCTTTAATCACTCATCGCATTAATTATTTCTAACCAAGCTTAGACGTCCTGCTAGTGGCCTCACATCTAACTGTAGGATAGAGTTTAGAACCAACCCTTCTGTGGCAGCAGAATCACTTCTTCACCACCTTGCTTGTATTCACTAGTTTGCTAAAACTACAGACGGGTGGTTCCGATGCCGCCTTGCAAACCTGCAGAAAGGTTTGTTTCCTGGCAACTCTTCTAAACAAACCATAAACTTTAACAACCATGCTAACATACAAGCAGCATACCAGATGTGCCCCTCCCTTTTGAAGACAGCAGAGAGAAGTGCCCGATAAGTCCATGTGGCGCATGGACAGAATAGGAAGCAGAAGACATGAGAGGCGTACGGGAAGCAAGAGATGTTGAGAGCTCAGCATGGAAAAGTGTTTCCATGCCGACACCCTGCCTGTTTTCAGCCCATCAGCCTTCATTCTAACGCAGCAGACACCGCAGAGGCAAACTTCCCCTCCCAAAGAGAAAGGACGGGGCGACATTCCACAACACTGGATAAAGATCCAGGGGTACATCATTCTCATCGACTTCGGTTCCATTCAGAATTAATCATTCAGAATTAAATTGATTCAAATGATGATTTCATGGAAAACGTGTTTATTCGCCTCGACTTGATTCTGCTTTAGACGGGAGGCAGGGAAAGGCTCTGATTGGACGGGAGGCAGGGAAAGGCTCTGATTGGACGGGAGGCAGGGAAAGGCTCTGATTGGACGGGAGGCAGGGAAAGGCTCTGATTGGACGGGAGGCTGATGTGACGTGCTTCCGTCTGCTGGAAAGAAACTTCCCGTCTTTTCATATGCAGCATGAGGAGGAGGAGGAGGAGAGGAGGATATCCTCCTCTCCTCCTCCTCCTCCTCTTCATTCCTCCTCTCCTCCTCCTCTTCCTCCTCCTCCTCCATCCTTTTTATCTCACACCTCCTTTTCTCCTTCTCCTCACTGTTTCACCTCCCTTTCTTCATGTCCCCTCCTGGCTGCCGTAACCTCCCTGTCTCCACTCTGCCGGCTTTATTCGTCCTTCCAGTTTAAACATCCCGTGTTTGTGCGACTGGCAGAACCTGCTAATCTCATGTTCTTACGGCCGATCAGCCAAACAAATTCCTCCTTGTGGAGTTTCAACGGGAAGTTTTACGCGGCGAATCCACCTGTCTGAGGTGCACTCATGATGGTGTGTGTAGATCTGAGGTGCACTCATGATGGTGTGTGTAGATCTGAGGTGCACACATGATGGTGTGTGTAGATCTGAGGTGCACTCATGATGGTGTGTGTAGATCTGAGGTGCACACATGATGGTGTGTGTAGATCTGAGGTGCACACATGATGGTGTGTGTAGATCTGAGGTGCACACATGATGGTGTGTGTAGATCTGAGGTGCACTCATGATGGTGTGTGTAGATCTGAGGTGCACTCATGATGGTGTGTGTAGATCTGAGGTGCACACATGATGGTGTGTGTAGATCTGAGGTGCACACATGATGGTGTGTGTAGATCTGAGGTGCACTCATGATGGTGTGTGTAGATCTGAGGTGCACTCATGATGGTGTGTGTAGATCTGAGGTGCACACATGATGGTGTGTGTAGATCTGAGGTGCACACATGATGGTGTGTGTAGATCTGAGGTGCACTCATGATGGTGTGTGTAGATCTGAGGTGCACTCATGATGGTGTGTGTAGATCTGAGGTGCACTCATGATGGTGTGTGTAGATCTGAGGTGCACACATGATGGTGTGTGTAGATCTGAGGTGCACTCATGATGGTGTGTGTAGATCTGAGGTGCACTCATGATGGTGTGTGTAGATCTGAGGTGCACACATGATGGTGTGTGTAGATCTGAGGTGCACACATGATGGTGTGTGTAGATCTGAGGTGCACACATGATGGTGTGTGTAGATCTGAGGTGCACTCATGATGGTGTGTGTAGATCTGAGGTGCACACATGATGGTGTGTGTAGATCTGAGGTGCACTCATGATGGTGTGTGTAGATCTGAGGTGCACACATGATGGTGTGTGTAGATCTGAGGTGCACACATGATGGTGTGTGTAGATCTGAGGTGCACTCATGATGGTGTGTGTAGATCTGAGGTGCACTCATGATGGTGTGTGTAGATCTGAGGTGCACACATGATGGTGTGTGTAGAGCTGAAGTTGTTTGTGTATCGTGTTGTAAAAGTGTACTTTGCTTGTGTGTTTTAGTTTCAGGGAGAAAGTAGGAGCAGCATGTGTTTGCCTTGGAGATTCTCCTGCTTGATTCCTGCTGCGAGAGACGTGAGAAGATGAGGGACGCCGTTAACCTGGAGCTGCTCGAACACCTGAGGACACCTGGTGGAGAACGGAGACGGGAGAGTCCAAGCTGCCTGAATGCTTCGGCAAAATGTTCAGTAACTATACGTCTTTAAACGGAACCAACAATGAGGTCGATGTGCAGGGGTCCATCCATCCATCCATCCATCCATCCAGCCATCCGTCTTCTGCCACTTATCCGGGTCGGGTCGTGGGGGCAGCAGCCTAGGCAGGGAGGCCCAGACTTCCCTCTCCCAAGCCACATTTGCCAACTCTGCGGGGGGGATCCCGAGGCGTTCCCAGGCCAGCTGAGAGATATAATCCCTCCAGCGTTTCCTGGGTCTTCCCCGGGGTCTCCTCCCAGAGGGACGTGCCTGGAACACCTCACCAGGGAGGTCCAGGAGGCATCCTGACCAGATGCCCGAGCCACCTCAACTGGTTCCTCTCGATGCGAAGGAGCAGCGGCTCTACTCTGATCTCCTCCCGGATGACTGAGCTCCTCACCCTATCTCTAAGGGAGAGCCCGGCCACCCTGCGGAGGAAACTCATTTCAGCCGCCTGTATACGAGATCTCCTTCTTTCGGTCACGACCCACAGCTCATGACCATAGGTGAGGGTAGGAACCTTGGCAGAGTCCAACCTTCACTGGAAACAAACCCGACTTACAGCCATCAATGCAGACCAAGCTCTGAAACCTGTCTTACAGGGACCGGAGGGCTCGCAAAATGGGATCCGGTACCCCATATTCCCCGAGTACCCCCCACAGGAGCATATAAAGGACATGCAGGCACCAAGCCGGGTTAAGGGAAGGGGTGTGTGTGTGTGTGTGCGTAAGTAGGAAATTGTTTTTATGTTGTAAAGCGCAATATGAATAAAGCTTGATTTGATTTGATAAATTCTCTTTAAAATAGATTTCTTTTTTTGCACGTATTTTTTAACCTCCTCATAGTCCAAGCTTGATCTGCATATTTTCATTTCCTTTCAATTATCTCTTCAGAACTATTTTTATTTATTTATTTTTTAAATATATTTAAGAATTATTCATATGCATGATTTATGCCACTGATGTAATTAACATTATCCCAGTTTTTACCATTGAATCATTTTTAATGTAATTTTATATCATCTCGATGTGAGAAGCCTCTACCTGCGTAGCCTCGTCAAACTGTTTGGTGAAATCCAAATATGAGGAGATGATGGGCCTGAGGGATTCCCTTCAGCTGTTTCTCGGCCCTGTGGGAGCACCTACAGCTCGACCACAGCTGTCTGGGTTAAAGTCATGGAATGTCAGGACAGAAAAATAAACCAGAAATAGTTTATCAAAATACAGTTTACTTCAATTTTAATGGGAAGTTTATCGTCTTTCAGACTCCTTAAACTAGGCCACCCTCCAGAAAAAACCCTGCTTGATTGATACTTCAGCTTCTGGGTAGAATGACCTTTCTCTTCTGCAGTCCATGTTTTACTACATTAGCATTCGAGCCTCGTGCTCCGGACTATTAGAACCCGCATGTTGGATGTTTTTGTCGAAACCACATCTGATAATTTCATCCTTTGCACTGACTATATGTCTGAATAACAGCATCAGTTAAATGCTCGAAATGCAGATCCTTAATATGCATAATTTAATTAGCAGTCTGCTAATGAACGGAACTGGTGCAGCGGGAACACGAGAACACCTGTAAGAACCTTCTCCTCATCTGGAACGTTCCGCCTCATCTGGAACGTTCCGCCCCATCTGGAACGTTCCGCTTCATCTGGAACGTTCCGCCTCATCTGGAACGTTCCGCTTCATCTGGAACGTTCCGCCCCACCTGAAACGTTCCGCCCCACCTGAAACGTTCCGCTTCATCTGAAACGTTCCGCCCCACCTGAAACGTTCCGCCCCACCTGAAACGTTCCGCTTCATCTGGAACGTTCCGCCTCATCTGGAACGTTCCGCCTCATCTGGAACGTTCCGCTTCACCTGGAACGTTCCGCTTCATCTGGAACGTTCCGCTTCACCTGGAACGTTCCTCTTCACCTGGTCCAAGCGCTCCCACAGCCTTTTCCCACGGCCTTTACGGTGACTGGTCCCAGCGCTCCCTCGGCCTTTACGGCGACTGTTCCCAGCGCTCCCACGGCCTTTACGGCGACTGTTCCCAGCGCTCCCACGGCCTTTACGGCGACTGGTCCCAGCGCTCCCTCGGCCTTTACGGCGACTGTTCCCAGCGCTCCCACGGCCTTTTCCCACGGCCTTTACGGCGACTGGTCCCAGCGCTCCCTCGGCCTTTACGGCGACTGTTCCCAGCGCTCCCACGGCCTTTTCCCACGGCCTTTACGGCGACTGGTCCCAGCGCTCCCTCGGCCTTTACGGCGACTGGTCCCAGCGCTCCCATGGCCTTTTCCCACGGCCTTTACGGCGACTGGTCCCAGCGCTCCCACAGCCTTTACGGCGACTGGTCCAAGCGCTCCCACGGCCTTTTCCCACGGCCTTTACGGCGACTGGTCCCAGCGCTCCCTCGGCCTTTACGGCGACTGGTCCCAGCGCTCCCATGGCCTTTTCCCACGGCCTTTACGGCGACTGGTCCCAGCGCTCCCACAGCCTTTACGGCGACTGGTCCAAGCGCTCCCACGGCCTTTTCCCACGGCCTTTACGGCGACTGGTCCCAGCGCTCCCTCGGCCTTTACGGTGACTGGTCCCAGCGCTCCCTCGGCCTTTACGGCGACTGTTCCCAGCGCTCCCACGGCCTTTACGGCGACTGTTCCCAGCGCTCCCACGGCCTTTACGGCGACTGGTCCCAGCGCTCCCACGGCCTTTTCCCACGGCCTTTACGGCGACTGGTCCCAGCGCTCCCTCGGCCTTTACGGCGACTGTTCCCAGCGCTCCCACGGCCTTTACGGCGACTGGTCCCAGCGCTCCCTCGGCCTTTACGGCGACTGTTCCCAGCGCTCCCACGGCCTTTTCCCACGGCCTTTACGGCGACTGGTCCCAGCGCTCCCTCGGCCTTTACGGCGACTGGTCCCAGCGCTCCCTCGGCCTTTACGGCGAATGGTCCCAGCGCTCCCTCGGCCTTTACGGCGACTGGTCCCAGCGCTCCCTCGGCCTTTACGGTGACTGGTCCCAGCGCTCCCACGGCCTTTACGGCGACTCGTCCCAGCGCTCCCACGGCCTTTACGGCGACTGGTCCCAGCGCTCCCACGGCCTTTACGGCGACTGGTCCCAGCGCTCCCTCGGCCTTTACGGCGACTGGTCCCAGCGCTCCCTCGGCCTTTACGGCGACTGTTCCCAGCGCTCCCACGGCCTTTACGGCGACTGGTCCCAGCGCTCCCTCGGCCTTTACGGCGACTGTTCCCAGCGCTCCCACGGCCTTTTCCCTCGGCCTTTACGGTGACTGGTCCCAGCGCTCCCACGGCCTTTACGGCGACTGGTCCCAGCGCTCCCTCGGCCTTTACGGTGACTGGTCCCAGCGCTCCCACGGCCTTTACGGCGACTGGTCCCAGCGCTCCCACGGCCTTTACGGCGACTGTTCCCAGCGCTCCCTCGGCCTTTACGGTGACTGGTCCCAGCGCTCCCACGGCCTTTACGGCGACTGGTCCCAGCGCTCCCTCGGCCTTTACGGTGACTGGTCCCAGCGCTCCCACGGCCTTTACGGCGACTGGTCCCAGCGCTCCCTCGGCCTTTACGGTGACTGGTCCCAGCGCTCCCACGGCCTTTACGGCGACTGGTCCCAGCGCTCCCACGGCCTTTACAGCGACTGTTCCCAGCGCTCCCTCGGCCTTTACGGTGACTGGTCCCAGCGCTCCCACGGCCTTTACGGCGACTGGTCCCAGCGCTCCCTCGGCCTTTACGGTGACTGGTCCCAGCGCTCCCACGGCCTTTACGGCGACTGGTCCCAGCGCTCCCTCGGCCTTTACGGTGACTGGTCCAAGCGCTCCCTCGGCCTTTACGGCGACTGGTCCCAGCGCTCCCTCGGCCTTTACGGCGACTGTTCCCAGCGCTCCCACGGCCTTTACGGCGACTGTTCCCAGCGCTCCCACGGCCTTTACGGCGACTGTTCCCAGCGTTCCCACGGCCTTTTCCCACGGCCTTTACGGCGACTGTTCCCAGCGCTCCCACGGCCTTTACGGCGACTGTTCCCAGCGCTCCCACGGCCTTTACGGCGACTGGTCCCAGCGCTCCCACGGCCTTTTCCCACGGCCTTTACGGCGACTGGTCCCAGCGCTCCCTCGGCCTTTACGGCGACTGTTCCCAGCGCTCCCACGGCCTTTACGGCGACTGGTCCCAGCGCTCCCTCGGCCTTTACGGCGACTGTTCCCAGCGTTCCCACGGCCTTTTCCCACGGCCTTTACGGCGACTGGTCCCAGCGCTCCCTCGGCCTTTACGGCGACTGGTCCCAGCGCTCCCACGGCCTTTTCCCACGGCCTTTACGGCGACTGGTCCCAGCGCTCCCACAGCCTTTACGGCGACTGGTCCAAGCGCTCCCACGGCCTTTTCCCACGGCCTTTACGGCGACTGGTCCCAGCGCTCCCTCGGCCTTTACGGTGACTGGTCCCAGCGCTCCCTCGGCCTTTACGGCGACTGTTCCCAGCGCTCCCACGGCCTTTACGGCGACTGTTCCCAGCGCTCCCACGGCCTTTACGGCGACTGGTCCCAGCGCTCCCACGGCCTTTTCCCACGGCCTTTACGGCGACTGGTCCCAGCGCTCCCTCGGCCTTTACGGCGACTGTTCCCAGCGCTCCCACGGCCTTTACGGCGACTGGTCCCAGCGCTCCCTCGGCCTTTACGGCGACTGTTCCCAGCGCTCCCACGGCCTTTTCCCACGGCCTTTACGGCGACTGGTCCCAGCGCTCCCTCGGCCTTTACGGCGACTGGTCCCAGCGCTCCCTCGGCCTTTACGGTGACTGGTCCCAGCGCTCCCACGGCCTTTACGGCGACTGTTCCCAGCGCTCCCTCGGCCTTTACGGTGACTGTTCCCAGCGCTCCCACGGCCTTTACGGCGACTGGTCCCAGCGCTCCCTCGGCCTTTACGGCGACTGGTCCCAGCGCTCCCACGGCCTTTACGGCGACTGTTCCCAGCGCTCCCTCGGCCTTTACGGCGACTGGTCCCAGCGCTCCCACGGCCTTTACGGCGACTGGGAGACAGCTTCCTGTGCTCCCCCCCCACCCCCACCCCCCCTCCACATGACGACAGGAATCTAAACCATTGATGGAATATTACCACGATCTCTCTGAAGAGCACAGAAGCCTTTTAACAAGCCATGAGGAGACAATTCTCCAACGGCGTCTCTTTACGCCCGTCTCTCTCTTAGTTCGCTCTCCAGATGGACGTCTAGAACTTTCCACCTCCAGCTTTTAGTGGGGCCCATCAGGCCATTTCTGGGCCCCATCTCATGAAGGAGCTTTGCTCCTCCTGCTGCACACCTCCCCGTTCAGCCATGAAATCTCAACCCTACTTCATCAATTGTGAATCATGAAATTTTGCACAAGAGACCCCTTTTCTTTGCACATGACAGTGATTGAACTGCACAGCCATGTGATCGCATTCACCACGGCCATGAGAAGAAAACAGAGGGGGGGTTCTGAGCATTCAGCGTTTCACTGAGCGATGATGGCGAGTTGCCTGTGACATCACTCCCCCCGCCTCCCCGAATGCCATAGCAACACGGGGTCCCCTCTATGCATTGACCAGACAGGGGTCCTGTGTGGGGTGCAAAGGGCGATGTGTGTGTTGTCCGATGTTGTGGGACATGAAAACACAGGGGGGGTGGGGATACCACGGTGGAAAGACGTGTGGACGGTTAGGTCATGGCAGGAACTCAGCAGGACTCGTCATGTGACCCTGAGGTCAGAGCGGGATAAGTCCTTCATTTCGTAAGAAGCTTTAGATTTCTGAAAGATTCAGCAATAACTGGAATATTTCAGGAAAGGAAGCGGAGAAGTCAGGTGGTTCTTGTGTTTCAGCAACATGCAAATGAAATGTGTCGCGGCTGAAGTTTCACTTCTCCAAACACTACGTGCCAGCAGGACGACAAAAAGGCGGGAAGGTTTTCTGCTGAGTCACCACTTTACTGGGATGACTCGACACTTCCCGCCAGTCTTCAGTCTGAATCGTTCGGAAAGAACGCTTCAAACCAGCCTGAAGGGCCAATCAATAAGTGTCCTAGTTGTCTCCCACCGATGCGTCCGCCCGTCTCCCGTCGAAGCGTCCGCCCGTCTCCCGTCGACGCGTCCGCCCGTCTCCCGTCGACGTGTCCGCCCGTCTCCCGTCGACGCGTCTGCCCGTCTCCCGTCGACGCGTCCGCCCGTCTCCCGCCCGTCTCCCGTCGACGCGTCCGCCCGTCTCCCGTCGACGCGTCCGCCCGTCTCCCGTCGACGCGTCCGCCCGTCTCCCGCCCGTCTCCCGTCGACGCGTCCGCCCGTCTCCCGTCGACGCGTCCGCCCGTCTCCCGTCGACGCGTCCGCCCGTCTCCCGTCGACCGTATGAAGGATCTTTAGCTGCACGCTGAGCCCCTCCAGGTTTTTGAAGCTTCTAACCCTGAACCCTGACCCTGACGTTTCTGAAGGACACGCCTCCTGCAGTCTCTCCGTCCACCTTTCTGCAGAAGCTTTCAGGTTTTATTTCCAGGTTTCTGATTTGGGAAAACAATCTTCCAACTTCCTTCTGAGATCCACAGTATTTCATCTGGTCTGTAAATGAGAAATTTTTATGTGAATCAAAGTTTCTTCTGATGAGCGATGAAGCAAAAGGAAGGAAATGTTTTGGAGCTAAACGCCGTCTTCATGTGTTTCGTCCCACATCTCTGCTCTCAGAGGGAAAATCTTGGTGTTTCTTATGAATCCTGTTTTCCAGGTGAGTCTGATGATTCATATGTTTTCGTGGCTCACGCCCTCATCTGCTGTCGCTGTGGATCAGAACTAGAAACAGATGAGGAGCAGACAGTCAGCTTACAGACCTTCATCACTACTAATGCAGGGAACACCTGTAGCAGGCTTCCATCTGGATCTTTCTGCTCTGTTTGTGCCTGCGGAGGAAATGAATTTCAGTGCAGCTGCAGACAACCAGTGGGATCAAAAAGATGATGAAAACATGGGGAGGATGCAGGAAAAAACAATCACCTGAGGCAGCGTGTATGTAAGCTTCAGCTGAGGCCGTCTGCACAGACAGCTGCAGGATATGAGGAAAGCTGGCGACTCTTATAGTGAAATGTGTGTGTGTGTGTGTGTGTGCGTGTGTGTGTGCAGTAAAGAAACTGCATCAAACAAACTGTACGTTAAACAGTGATGCATATCCCTAACCCCCAACCCTCGGAGCGAAGGTCCAACGAGAAGCTGGCGTGACAACAGCTACGGTGAACACATCATTCTGCAGACCAAACACAGAGTAGAAATGAGGAGCTCCCCGAGCAGACAGGACAACACCACCCATTCCAAGGTTCCTGTGGAGCAGAGACGTGGACCAGACACTTCAGAGATGCCATCAACGTGGACCAGTACAACTCAGATCATCCTCCAGAACTCTCTTGAGCAGCAGTCCTTTTCAGGACTCTCGACCTCATCTGCTCTACTGCTGACACTGGGGATCGAACTCTCGCCAGCTCTTGCTGCTGCTGCCTGCTGGAGTGGGACTCCTCCACCACGACCACCTTTCTTCTACCCCACTGCCGGGACCAGGGATCGAACCCACGCCACCCCGGGCTGCTGGGCTGGACCACTGCAGCAGACTGGGACCACATTCACACACATCCAGACCACCTTTGGTCTAAAATCCACTTAATAACTAACTCCAATCTCTCCACACTCTTCCAAACACAGGGAACAAATCAGACCCCCTGACAGACAGAGGAACACGACTCCACGAACTGCTGGCTACCTTGCAGTGTTAACAAAAGCAGTGCATCATGGGTAACGTATTGCAGCCTACAGTAAGGCGACCAGAGTTCATGGTCTTAATGCAGCCCATCCTACACCACACACGTTCTTTACAATCCCACTTTTTAACCAAGAAAACAATTGGACTCCTTCAAATTGCCACCATGGGACTCTCCAGTCCGCTGAGCTACTTAGAGCTCAGTCCGAAGATACAACGGGATCTAGGCATAGTTTAATAACTTTCTGATACAATCTTTTTCCTTTCTTAAATCACTTAACGCTAACTATAAACAAAGACCTTGGACTAATTTTCCACCATCTGACCGAACAAGGTACGCAACGCGATCCAACGTTTACTCTGCTATTATTCACTGTTCTCAGACACCTGAGAAATCTCCACAGCTCCTAAAGCAAGGAGAATTCTCCCCTAGAGGAACGTTTTATACAAAGACCCAAACCTATCAACTTAGGTTCCCTTCTTAACGGATCTTTATTGAATCAATTATCTTTTTTTACTTTAACCGACCTTTAAAATGTTCCAGGCTCAGTAAGCTAAAAAGACATCTATCACCAAAATCACCAAAACAATTTGGAACCTGCCAGTGCCGGATCAGCACAGAGCGCCCCCTTCTGATGAGGAGCGTATGGTGATAAAAGGTCGAAACGCTCTGCTTGAGTCAGAAGGTACACCACTGATGAGAGGTTCAGAAATTCTGGTTTAGAAACTAGTTACTCAATAGTAAGATGGTACCTGAAAATACCATTCTACTATTGCAGCAAAACTGTCAAACTAGACTGAACAAAAGACGGGGTAGCCAGGAGGAGAAGCACTCTGCTTACACAAACTTTTCACAACCAAACAACTTCTGGAGTGATTTTGGTTTCTTCTGACTTGGTCAGACCACCAACTCAACATGCAGACACAGAACAGGACCAGTAGACTTAACCTCACACACGGGAACCAGGTTAGACCAGAACTGATCCAAGAGGCCCAGCCTCCCATGCACCTCTCACACACACCTCTGACCCATCCCAAACCCCCCGCAACCCCATCTGAACATATAAACCCAGAGACATAACACCCGGACTGCACCTCAGGATACACCCAACACCCTACCAACACAACTCAATGGCAAAGTGTAATGGTGGGACGCCCTGCCATACAAACACACATAGTGGCCAAGGGTCCTGGTCGTCGAGGATCATTGGGATCGCGAGCGAGCGTGCATACCTCATCATGACTGGCACACAGTATCCTCCGGGGTCGTATCCACTAAGACCGGATGACATTCCATGAAGCATGTTAGAGAGTTACCTCTCACCCAACCTAACCCCTAGCCCGAACCCTCGGAGCGAAGGTCCGCTGCGGGACACGCTGCGGGATACTCTGCGGGATACGCTGCAGGATACTCTGCGGGATACTCTGCGGGACACGCTGCGGGACACGCTGCGGGATACTCTGCGGGATACGCTGCGGGATACTCTGCGGGACACGCTGCGGGATACTCTGCGGGATACGCTGCAGGATACTCTGCGGGATAATCTGCGGGACACGCTGCGGGACACGCTGCGGGATACTCTGCGGGATACGCTGCGGGATACTCTGCGGGACACGCTGCAGGATACTCTGCGGGATACGCTGCGGGATACGCTGCGGGATACGCTGCGGGATACGCTGCGGGATACGCTGCGGGATACTCTGCGGGACACGCTGCGGGATATTCTGCGGGATACGCTGCGGGATACTCTGCGGGACACGCTGCGGGATACTCTGCGGGATACGCTGCGGGATACGCTGCGGGATACTCTGCGGGATACTCTGCGGGATACGCTGCGGGATACTCTGCGGGATACGCTGCGGGATACGCTGCGGGATACTCTGCGGGATACTCTGCGGGATACGCTGCGGGACACGCTGCGGGATACTCTGCGGGATACTCTGCGGGATACTCTGCGGGATACGCTGCGGGATACTCTGCGGGATACGCTGCGGGACACGCTGCGGGATACTCTGCGGGATACTCTGCGGGATACGCTGCGGGATACTCTGCGGGACACGCTGCGGGACACTCTGCGGGATACTCTGCGGGATACGCTGCGGGATACTCTGCGGGATACGCTGCGGGATACTCTGCAGGATACTCTGCGGGATACTCTGCGGGATACGCTGCGGGATACGCTGCGGGATACTCTGCGGGATACGCTGCGGGATACGCTGCGGGATACTCTGCGGGATACGCTGCGGGATACGCTGCGGGATACTCTGCGGGACACGCTGCGGGACACGCTGCGGGATACTCTGCGGGATACTCTGCGGGATACTCTGCGGGACACGCTGCGGGATACGCTGCGGGACACGCTGCGGGATACTCTGCGGGATACTCTGCGGGATACTCTGCGGGATACTCTGCGGGACACGCTGCGGGATACGCTGCGGGATACGCTGCGGGATACGCTGCGGGACACTCTGCGGGATACTCTGCGGGATACTCTGCGGGACACGCTGCGGGACACGCTGCGGGATACGCTGCGGGATACGCTGCGGGACACTCTGCGGGATACTCTGCGGGATACTCTGCGGGATACGCTGCGGGATACGCTGCGGGACACGCTGCGGGATACTCTGCGGGATACTCTGCGGGATACTCTGCGGGACACGCTGCGGGATACTCTGCGGGACACTCTGCGGGATACTCTGCGGGACACTCTGCGGGATACGCTGCGGGACACGCTGCGGGATACTCTGCGGGATACTCTGCGGGATACGCTGCGGGACACGCTGCGGGATACGCTGCGGGACACTCTGCGGGACACTCTGCGGGATACTCTGCGGGATACGCTGCGGGATACGCTGCGGGATACTCTGCGGGATACTCTGCGGGACACGCTGCGGGACACGCTGCGGGATACGCTGCGGGATACGCTGCGGGATACGCTGCGGGACACTCTGCGGGATACTCTGCGGGATACTCTGCGGGATACGCTGCGGGATACGCTGCGGGACACGCTGCGGGATACTCTGCGGGCTACGCTGCGGGATACTCTGCAGGATACGCTGCGGGATACTCTGCGGGATACGCTGCGGGATACTCTGCGGGATACTCTGCGGGATACTCTGCGGGACACGCTGCGGGATACGCTGCGGGACACTCTGCGGGATACTCTGCGGGATACTCTGCGGGATACTCTGCAGGATACGCTGCGGGATACTCTGCGGGATACGCTGCGGGATACTCTGCGGGATACGCTGCGGGATACGCTGCGGGATACGCTGCGGGATACTCTGCGGGATACTCTGCAGGATACGCTGCGGGATACTCTGCGGGATACTCTGCGGGATACTCTGCAGGATACGCTGCGGGATACTCTGCGGGATACGCTGCGGGATACTCTGCGGGATACTCTGCGGGATACTCTGCAGGATACTCTGCGGGACACTCTGCGGGATACTCTGCGGGATACTCTGCGGGATACGCTGCGGGATACTCTGCGGGATACGCTGCGGGATACTCTGCGGGATACTCTGCGGGATACTCTGCGGGATACGCTGCGGGATACTCTGCGGGATACTCTGCGGGATACGCTGCGGGATACGCTGCGGGATACTCTGCGGGATACTCTGCGGGATACTCTGCGGGATACGCTGCGGGATACTCTGCGGGATACTCTGCGGGATACTCTGCGGGATACGCTGCGGGATACTCTGCGGGATACGCTGCGGGATACTCTGCGGGACACGCTGCGGGATACGCTGCGGGATACTCTGCGGGACACTCTGCGGGATACTCTGCGGGACACTCTGCGGGACACTCTGCGGGATACTCTGCGGGATACTCTGCGGGATACTCTGCGGGATACGTTGCGGGATACTCTGCGGGATACTCTGCGGGATACTCTGCGGGATACTCTGCGGGATACTCTGCGGGATACGTTGCGGGATACTCTGCGGGATACTCTGCGGGATACTCTGCGATATACGCTGCGGGATACTCTGCGGGATACTCTGCGGGATACGTTGCGGGATACTCTGCGGGATACTCTGCGGGATACTCTGCGGGATACGTTGCGGGATACTCTGCGGGATACTCTGCGGGATACGTTGCGGGATACTCTGCGGGATACTCTGCGGGATACGTTGCGGGATACTCTGCGGGATACTCTGCGGGATACTCTGCGGGATACGTTGCGGGATACTCTGCGGGATACGTTGCGGGATACTCTGCGGGATACTCTGCGGGATACTCTGCGGGATACGCTGCGGGATACTCTGCGGGATACGCTGCGGGATACTCTGCGGGATACTCTGCGGGATACTCTGCGGGATACGCTGCGGGATACTCTGCGGGATACTCTGCGGGATACGCTGCGGGATACGCTGCGGGATACTCTGCGGGATACGCTGCGGGATACTCTGCGGGATACTCTGCGGGATACTCTGCGGGATACGCTGCGGGATACGCTGCGGGATACTCTGCGGGATACGCTGCGGGATACTCTGCGGGATACGCTGCGGGATACTCTGCGGGATACGCTGCGGGATACTCTGCGGGATACTCTGCGGGATACGCTGCGGGATACTCTGCGGGATACTCTGCGGGATACGCTGCGGGATACTCTGCGGGACACGCTGCGGGACACGCTGCGGGATACTCTGCGGGACACGCTGCGGGATACTCTGCGGGACACTCTGCGGGATACGCTGCGGGACACTCTGCGGGATACTCTGCGGGATACGCTGCGGGATACTCTGCGGGATACTCTGCGGGATACGCTGCGGGACACGCTGCGGGATACTCTGCGGGACACGCTGCGGGATACGCTGCGGGATACTCTGCGGGACACGCTGCGGGATACTCTGCGGGATACGCTGCGGGATACGCTGCGGGACACTCTGCGGGATACTCTGCGGGATACGCTGCGGGATACTCTGCGGGATACTCTGCGGGATACGCTGCGGGATACTCTGCGGGATACGCTGCGGGACACTCTGCGGGATACTCTGCGGGATACGCTGCGGGATACTCTGCGGGATACTCTGCGGGATACGCTGCGGGACACTCTGCGGGACACTCTGCGGGATACGCTGCGGGATACTCTGCGGGATACTCTGCGGGATACTCTGCGGGATACGCTGCGGGATACGCTGCGGGATACTCTGCGGGATACGCTGCGGGATACGCTGCGGGATACGCTGCGGGATACTCTGCGGGATACTCTGCGGGATACGCTGCGGGATACTCTGCGGGACACTCTGCGGGATACTCTGCGGGATACTCTGCGGGACACGCTGCGGGATACTCTGCGGGATACTCTGCGGGATACGCTGCGGGATACGCTGCGGGATACTCTGCGGGATACGCTGCGGGATACGCTGCGGGATACGCTGCGGGATACTCTGCGGGATACTCTGCGGGATACTCTGCGGGATACGCTGCGGGATACGCTGCGGGATACGCTGCGGGACACGCTGCGGGATACTCTGCGGGACACGCTGCGGGACACGCTGCGGGACACGCTGCGGGATACTCTGCGGGACACGCTGCGGGATACTCTGCGGGATACTCTGCGGGATACGCTGCGGGATACGCTGCGGGATACTCTGCGGGATACTCTGCGGGATACTCTGCGGGATACGCTGCGGGATACGCTGCGGGATACGCTGCGGGACACGCTGCGGGATACTCTGCGGGACACGCTGCGGGACACGCTGCGGGATACTCTGCGGGACACGCTGCGGGATACTCTGCGGGATACTCTGCGGGATACGCTGCGGGATACGCTGCGGGATACTCTGCGGGATACTCTGCGGGATACTCTGCGGGATACGCTGCGGGATACTCTGCGGGATACGCTGCGGGATACTCTGCGGGATACGCTGCGGGATACTCTGCGGGATACTCTGCGGGATACGCTGCGGGATACTCTGCGGGACACGCTGCGGGATACGCTGCGGGATACTCTGCGGGACACGCTGCGGGATACTCTGCGGGATACTCTGCGGGATACTCTGCGGGATACGTTGCGGGATACTCTGCGGGATACTCTGCGGGATACTCTGCGGGATACGTTGCGGGATACTCTGCGGGATACTCTGCAGGATACGTTGCGGGATACTCTGCGGGATACTCTGCGGGATACTCTGCGATATACGCTGCGGGATACTCTGCGGGATACTCTGCCGGATACGTTGCGGGATACTCTGCGGGATACTCTGCGGGATACTCTGCGGGATACGTTGCGGGATACTCTGCGGGATACTCTGCGGGATACGTTGCGGGATACTCTGCGGGATACTCTGCGGGATACTCTGCGGGATACGTTGCGGGATACTCTGCGGGATACGTTGCGGGATACTCTGCGGGATACTCTGCGGGATACTCTGCGGGATACGCTGCGGGATACTCTGCGGGATACGCTGCGGGATACTCTGCGGGATACGCTGCGGGATACTCTGCGGGATACTCTGCGGGATACGCTGCGGGATACTCTGCGGGATACTCTGCGGGATACGCTGCGGGATACGCTGCGGGATACTCTGCGGGATACGCTGCGGGATACTCTGCGGGATACTCTGCGGGATACTCTGCGGGATACGCTGCGGGATACGCTGCGGGATACGCTGCGGGATACTCTGCGGGATACGCTGCGGGATACTCTGCGGGATACGCTGCGGGATACTCTGCGGGATACTCTGCGGGATACGCTGCGGGATACTCTGCGGGATACTCTGCGGGATACGCTGCGGGATACTCTGCGGGACACGCTGCGGGACACGCTGCGGGATACTCTGCGGGACACGCTGCGGGATACTCTGCGGGACACTCTGCGGGATACGCTGCGGGACACTCTGCGGGACACTCTGCGGGATACGCTGCGGGATACTCTGCGGGATACTCTGCGGGATACGCTGCGGGATACTCTGCGGGATACTCTGCGGGATACGCTGCGGGACACGCTGCGGGATACTCTGCGGGATACGCTGCGGGACACGCTGCGGGATACTCTGCGGGATACTCTGCGGGATACGCTGCGGGATACTCTGCGGGATACTCTGCGGGATACGCTGCGGGACACGCTGCGGGATACTCTGCGGGACACTCTGCGGGACACGCTGCGGGATACTCTGCGGGACACTCTGCGGGATACGCTGCGGGATACTCTGCGGGATACGCTGCGGGATACTCTGCGGGATACTCTGCGGGATACGCTGCGGGACACGCTGCGGGATACTCTGCGGGACACGCTGCGGGATACGCTGCGGGATACTCTGCGGGACACGCTGCGGGATACTCTGCGGGATACGCTGCGGGATACGCTGCGGGACACTCTGCGGGATACTCTGCGGGATACGCTGCGGGATACTCTGCGGGATACTCTGCGGGATACGCTGCGGGATACTCTGCGGGATACGCTGCGGGACACTCTGCGGGATACTCTGCGGGATACGCTGCGGGATACTCTGCGGGATACTCTGCGGGATACGCTGCGGGACACTCTGCGGGACACTCTGCGGGATACGCTGCGGGATACTCTGCGGGATACTCTGCGGGATACGCTGCGGGATACGCTGCGGGATACTCTGCGGGATACGCTGCGGGATACGCTGCGGGATACGCTGCGGGATACTCTGCGGGATACTCTGCGGGATACGCTGCGGGATACTCTGCGGGACACTCTGCGGGATACTCTGCAGGATACTCTGCAGGATACTCTGCGGGATACGCTGCGGGATACTCTGCGGGATACTCTGCGGGATACGCTGCGGGATACGCTGCGGGATACTCTGCGGGATACTCTGCGGGATACGCTGCGGGATACGCTGCGGGACACGCTGCGGGACACTCTGCGGGATACTCTGCGGGATACTCTGCGGGACACTCTGCGGGACACTCTGCGGGATACGCTGCGGGATACGCTGCGGGATACTCTGCGGGACACTCTGCGGGATACGCTGCGGGATACTCTGCGGGACACTCTGCGGGATACTCTGCGGGACACTCTGCGGGATACTCTGCAGGATACTCTGCGGGATACTCTGCGGGATACTCTGCGGGATACTCTGCGGGACACTCTGCGGGATACTCTGCGGGATACTCTGCGGGATACGCTGCGGGATACTCTGCGGGATACTCTGCGGGATACGCTGCGGGATACTCTGCGGGACACTTTGCGGGATACTCTGCGGGATACTCTGCGGGACACTCTGCGGGATACTCTGCGGGACACTCTGCGGGATACTCTGCGGGATACGCTGCGGGATACGCTGCGGGATACTCTGCGGGATACGCTGCGGGACACTCTGCGGGATACTCTGCGGGACACTCTGCGGGATACTCTGCGGGATACGCTGCGGGATACGCTGCGGGATACTCTGCGGGATACTCTGCGGGATACTCTGCGGGATACTCTGCGGGACACTCTGCGGGACACTCTGCGGGACACTCTGCGGGATACTCTGCGGGACACTCTGCGGGACACTCTGCGGGATACTCTGCGGGATACGCTGCGGGATACTCTGCGGGACACTTTGCGGGATACTCTGCGGGATACTCTGCGGGACACTCTGCGGGATACTCTGCGGGACACTCTGCGGGATACTCTGCGGGATACGCTGCGGGATACGCTGCGGGATACTCTGCGGGATACGCTGCGGGACACTCTGCGGGATACTCTGCGGGACACTCTGCGGGATACTCTGCGGGACACTCTGCGGGATACTCTGCGGGATACTCTGCGGGACACTCTGCGGGATACTCTGCGGGACACTCTGCGGGATACGCTGCGGGACACTCTGCAGGATACTCTGCGGGACACTCTGCGGGATACTCTGCGGGATACGCTGCGGGATACGCTGCGGGATACTCTGCGGGATACGCTGCGGGATACTCTGCGGGATACTCTGCGGGATACTCTGCGGGATACTCTGCGGGACACTCTGCGGGATACTCTGCGGGATACTCTGCGGGATACTCTGCGGGACACTCTGCGGGATACTCTGCGGGACACTCTGCGGGATACTCTGCGGGACACGCTGCGGGATACTCTGCAGGACACTCTGCAGGATACTCTGCGGGACACTCTGCGGGATACTCTGCGGGATACGCTGCGGGATACTCTGCAGGATACTCTGCGGGCTACGCTGCGGGATACGCTTCGGGATACGCTGCGGGATACTCTGCGGGATACTCTGCAGGATACTCTGCGGGCTACGCTGCGGGATACGCTGCGGGATACGCTGCGGGATACGCTGCGGGATACTCTGCGGGATACTCTGCAGGATACTCTGCAGGATACTCTGCGGGATACGCTGCGGGATACGCTGCGGGATACGCTGCGGGATACTCTGCGGGATACTCTGCGGGACACTCTGCGGGATACTCTGCGGGATACTCTGCGGGATACTCTGCGGGACACTCTGCGGGATACTCTGCGGGATACTCTGCGGGATACTCTGCGGGATACGCTGCGGGATACGCTGCGGGATACTCTGCGGGATACGCTGCGGGATACGCTGCGGGATACTCTGCAGGATACTCTGCGGGATACTCTGCGGGATACTCTGCGGGATACGCTGCGGGATACGCTGCGGGATACTCTGCGGGATACGCTGCGGGATACTCTGCGGGATACTCTGCGGGATACGCTGCGGGATACTCTGCGGGATACGCTGCAGGATACTCTGCGGGATACTCTGCGGGACACTCTGCGGGATACTCTGCGGGATACGCTGCGGGATACGCTGCGGGATACTCTGCGGGATACTCTGCGGGACACTTTGCGGGATACTCTGCGGGATACGCTGCGGGATACTCTGCGGGATACTCTGCGGGATACGCTGCGGGATACGCTGCGGGATACTCTGCGGGATACTCTGCGGGACACTTTGCGGGATACTCTGCGGGATACGCTGCGGGGTACGCTGCGGGATACGCTGCGGGACACTCTGCGGGATACTCTGCGGGATACTCTGCGGGATACTCTGCGGGATACTCTGCGGGATACTCTGCGGGATACGCTGCGGGGTACGCTGCGGGATACGCTGCGGGACACTCTGCGGGATACTCTGCGGGATACTCTGCGGGATACTCTGCGGGACACTCTGCGGGACACTCTGCGGGATACGCTGCGGGATACGCTGCGGGATACTCTGCGGGACACTCTGCGGGATACGCTGCGGGATACTCTGCGGGATACTCTGCGGGATACTCTGCGGGATACGCTGCGGGATACTCTGCGGGATACGCTGCGGGATACTCTGCGGGATACTCTGCGGGACACTCTGCGGGATACTCTGCGGGACACTCTGCGGGATACTCTGCAGGATACTCTGCGGGATACTCTGCGGGATACTCTGCGGGATACTCTGCGGGACACTCTGCGGGATACTCTGCGGGATACTCTGCGGGATACGCTGCGGGATACTCTGCGGGATACTCTGCGGGATACGCTGCGGGATACTCTGCGGGACACTTTGCGGGATACTCTGCGGGATACTCTGCGGGACACTCTGCGGGAC